>NW_024433383.1:0-77962 GCF_017639785.1 Mesocricetus auratus | reverse complement strand
TGGTCTCCATAGTTCCAGGACAGCCATGGTTACATAGAAAAACCTTGTCTCAAAAACAAAAATACAGTTTGAGCATGTTTAGGGATTAAGAAGGTAAACACAGTTTAGAAAAGTATTTTCGTTTATTACCATTTACATGTCTTAAACATACATCCTTTGTAAATTAAATATAACGCTTTTTCTGTTTGACAGTAGCATTTGTTTGATCTGGGTTTTGCGTTTTGTTTCTTTCCCTCTTGGGTAACTTTGGCTGTAAAGATTTCTAACTTGGAAGAGCAGTTAGAGCAGTTTCGTGAGGAACAGGAAAATAAGAATGAGGAGGTTCAGGAGCTCCACATGCAGTTGGAAATACAGAAGAAGGGGTCCACCACTCACTTGCAAGAGCTCCAGCAAGAAAATAACTATTTAAGGTAATTAGCTGATAAAAATAATTCACATTGTTGATACTTTATATTTTTGTAAGCATTTGCTAGCAGTAACATTAGTAGGCTAATGAATTTGCATGGGACGTATTTGCTCAAACTAGACATTTGAATTCAGCATAAGTGAAAATATTTGAGATTGGTTTATCAATATATTTTTGGAATTACTGAAATAGAGTATCTTATTTTTATGTCATTATATGCACCCTATGTTTTTATAAGACTCTATTAAGGGAATATACTGAAAATACCATGTAATGATCATATAATTGTGATAGTTATTTTTGTCCCTAGGATGAAATACAAAAACTGGAGTTTTTCCTGAAAGGCTATGATCCCCAGTTTTGTCATGATCAGCCCATGTTGTTTGGGGAATTTTCAAGGCTAATTCAAGGAAAGAATGGCAGAATTGACCAGTTAAATGAACAGCTTGTTAAGCTTCAGGAACAACGGGAAACAGACATGCAGGTGTGCCCACTTCAGATCTGTCAGAATTGAGTAACCGCTTTTACCTTTTTACTTAGTTTTCTTATTTATTTATTTATTTTGTGGGTCAGAGCACAACTTGTGGGAGTCATTTCTTCTTATATCCTGTGAGCCACTGATGATGGATGTTTCTGCTCTGCCTGCTCCTATAGCCATTTAGTCCCAAATGGATACACAGAGGCTGATGTTAATTATAAACTGTTGGGCCAATGGCTCAGGCTACTTATTGGCTAGCTCTCTCTTAACTGTTAACTTGTTTCTATTAATTTAAGAATCTCCATGTAGTCTTTGCTTACAGGAGAATGCCCAGCATCCTATTTTCCTGGTAGCTGCATGGCGACTGCTTCCCTGCTTCATTCCTCCTCCCAGAATTCTCCTTGTCTTGTAGCCGCACCTATACTTCCTGCATGGCTACTGGCCAATCAGCATTTATTCATCAACCAATAAGAGAAACATATGTTTACATCATACAGAAGGACATTCTCCATCAAGCTACAGCTATAGCGCTTAGCTTGTCAGGCCTGACAGTGAAAACCCTGACCCACTAAACTATCTCAGAGGCTGTGCCTAAAATTTAAAACACAAAATAATGACAATTTTCCCATTCCTGTTGAAGTTCCCTAGGTGCTTGCACCTGAGTGCACAAATGTGTGTACCCATACCTGCATACAGATGGTCAGAGCAGGGCATTTGGTATGTTCTGTCGCTCTCTGCCTAAATTGCCTTGAGGCAGGGTTTCTCACTGCTCACCTTATTGATTGCCTCAGTTAGTCTAGTTGACCAGTGAGCTCGCAGAATCTGCCTGCTTCTGTTTCTTGGAGCAGGAGTCACAGACTCACACAGTCCTGCTCAGTTTTTCATGTGTATGCTGGGACTTTGAACTTGGGTTCTTGTGCTCAAAGAATAAGCATGCATAGCCCCTGAGCTATCTCCCCTGCCCTTCCCTATTGAATTTTAAACACAAATACCATGGCCAGTGATATGCCTCAGCTGGGGAAGGTGCTTGCTAACTAAATATACTAAAATTTCCTCTGTTCAAGATTTTCCCTTTGACAGCCACCCGCTGTCCACACTGTTTTGTACTTCTCTCTTTCCAAGAGAATGTACTGATACTGTTTTCTTCTGGGAAATCAACAACTCAAGGTTGAGCCACTTCACACTTCATAAAACTTCCAGAATGAAGTTCTAAATAAAAAGAGGTGTCTTGTTGGTTTATTTTAAAAAGAGCATTCCTGTGCCAGAGATAGTGTTTTGGTTTAGGAAATACTCATCTCTGTAAGGTCCTGCCTTAAAATAGAATTTCTAAAATGAAATACGTATTTATTGTTTATGTGTCCCTTTTTCATTAAATAATAGGCCATTAAAGAAAAAGATGAACTTATAAAGGATCTTGATGCCCAAATCCAATGTTTGATGTGTGAGCAAGGATGTGAGAAGAAAAATGGGGAGGAAGAAATAGAGCAGCTCAAAGGAGTAACTGAAAATTGGCAGGAAGAGTTGGCGAGCATTGAACAGAAGACAACAGAAATCACATTCCATCCCCCAGATACAGAAAGCCTCCAGTGTACACTAGATAAGGTGAGAGCTGAAGAGAAGACTTCACAACAAAAAGCAGAAACTGCCAATGAGGAAATAGCGTGCACAAAACGTACTCCTAAAGAAGCCAGTTGTAAAATGGATCAGCTAGCACAAGAACTATGCATCCTGAACAAAGGACAAATGGTCCAGGAGCAACTGCACTCTGTACCTATGGAAAGTGTTGCCATGGCTGCTGATGAGCTCCAGGCTGATGCACTGCAGCCAGAAGATGTCTCTGCCCAGGACTCTTCTGAGCTTCTAAAGACCCTGACTTCTGTCGGATGCCTTAAAGAAAACACCAAGGGTTACAGAAGTCTAGAAATAAAGTTACTAGGACTGGAGAGTTCTCTAAGAAAGAAGGATTTAGAACTAATGCAGTGTCATAAACAAATAAAAACCATGCAAGAGCAAGGCCAATCAGAACCAGAAATGCTTCAAAAGAAGAACAAAAATCTTCAGAGTTTACTTGAAGAGAAAGTAGCTGCAGCCATCGTTAGTCAAGCACAATTGGAAGCCTTTCAGCAGTACGTGAAGGGCTTCCAAGAGAAGAGAGCATCAGAACCTGAAAGGACAGATGGGCCCAATGTAAATCCTCTGACAGGAGACAACTTAGAGTCAGATGTCTACACATTATCTGTGAGAACCGCAGAGTTAAAGAACCAAGTAGCTGAAATGCATTCTAGTTTTATATCACAAAAACAACATGTGGAAATTACAGACAAAAAGTTTTCTGATACAGAAAAAATGCTACAGCTACAGATGCCTTCAGAGGAGGGCACTAAGAAAAGGCGGGAAGTTGAAGAAAAAGAAAGAAGCCTTCAAGATTTTGATACCTCTGAGGTTAGTGTTAAGTGTGAAGTTTTTTTCATTTTAATGTTTTACGTAAATCTTTACCTTTGTTCATTAAGTTGACTGATGATTTAATAATAAATCTGGTGTTTGGTTCATGTCAAACTTAGATGTAATGAGACTTCAGGAGAATACACTGTTTGTGAAGAAGAGGCTTCAGTTCATGTGGGTGATTTTCCTGTTTCCATGCAAGTGAGACTTGAAGCATGAACTGTCCTCTCTGTGTTCATCCTTAGTCCTGCATCTGATGCACACAAGACTTCACCGATTCCTTTACTGTTGTGTTCATTGTGCTTTAGATAAAAGGACAACATATAACATCACTCTCAAGAGATTCAAACAAAGTTACAGGTCAGCTCACAGATACCAAAGAGAATTTATCACACTTGTTAGAATAGAAAATTGGGCTGGAGACAAGCAAAGTGGAAAATTTGCTGCATCAGAGCCAATCCTGTAGATGGCTGCTCTGGGTCCCAGAGAGAGGGAGACAGCAAGGGTAGCAGCAGTAATCAGCTCCTTTTTAGACCCCCAGGAGCTCATTTGACATGGGCTGAGTGTTCCCCAGGAGTCAGTCAGTTTACTGAAAACATTGAACAAATGCAGGAGATACATGCTGCAGAAATTTCAGATATAGAATCCAGACATATTTCAGAAGCTGAGACTTTTGAGAGAGAACATTATGTGCAATCCGGTTACTGACTAAAGAATGTCATTCTTTAAAGAAATGACCCAGTGTTTAAAATCTAACAGATACCTGGTTTTCATAGAATATGTTTTTCAACCTCCTGTCATTTTCCTCTCAACACTGTGAGTGTGTGAGACATTTTTCATGGCATAGTTACACTTTGGCATCTTGTTGTGAGTTAGATGATGAAGTTCCTGTGTGGTTCTGGAGCCTACTGTGATTTCGTAATTCATGAGGGTTCCTTTCTATGACAACATCCACGAGAAGGAAAATTGCAGACTTGTTATTTGTGATTTGTGACTGTATGATAGAACAAATTGATGTCTTTGTTTCTCCCTTAACTATATCACAAAATAGGTGAATGATTCATTGGGTCTGGTTTTTCCTAAATCAGTCTTAAAGTCTCTACATTTTCTGTTGATGTCTTCTTTATTTAGGTGTCCTCCATTCCTGGATTGGTGTATTCTAATGCATAATTCTGGAATATTCAAACAAATGCAATAGTATTTTTTTAAAAGTGTATGCACATGTGTAATTATAGATGGTTGTTTTCTTAATTTTAGACTCTGAGTCTGATTGGGGCCACGGGTTTGACACAGCATCAGAAGGTGGGGAAGACGGTGAAGGTTCAGCTGGTGCAGTCCCAAGGGCAGTCAAGGTACTGGTGACAACCCTCATTTAGCTTGGCCCATGCCATCCCCACACTGAACAGGGTAGTCAGCTTGAAGTTACATAGAAAGGTTCTCTTCGAAGAAAGAATTGCATAGTTAAAAGTATCCCTGGGAATTTTTTTCACTTTATTTAGGTTTCATAGATGTTACAGTAGAATGTTGCAGAATTGATTTTTCTGGGATGTGTCTTGTAGCATGCTTTCAGTCAGATTTTTCCTCACCATGTGACCAAGTCATTTAGATGCTTTGAGATCATTCAAAGCTATGTGCTGTGCACTCAACTTGCTTGACTTACCTTTAAGAACAACTCCCCATGTAATCAGTTTTACAAGATAAGCTGCACATGAAGGTTTACTCTTAGATTTTCCCTGTTTCTCCCTGGCAACCCCTCTATGACACTGACTCGGTATGTGTATGTGTTAGGTATGGTCACGTAGTCTGCAATCCCTGGTGGGAGCAATGATGTTAAAAGCAGTGAATGACCTGAAAAAATAGCCTGTCAGCTTAGGACAATGCATTTATTTGTGGGTTTGCTTGCTCTGCTGGGTCCATGAAGTCAGATAACCAACTTCTTCCCTTATAAAAAATGTAAGACAAAGTCCCTTGTTCCTCTCCTTACCACACTTAATGTGCTGTTCAGTAGGTTGAGAGGATGCTTCTTTGTAAGGGAGATTGGGCTCATTCTTAGTTACTTTCTCTTATGCAGCTGTGTCACAATAAAGTCATATGTATGAAGAGTTTTCAAACCCAACTTTATTCTCCATGTTTTTGTTTGCCTAGATCATGAAATTAGTCTCAAGTTATTTCCCACATTCTTTCTTTTGGTCAAATCAGTGACTAATCAGTGAGTCTGGAATGAGTGTTTTAGCCAAATAGAATAAGGACCTTAGAAGTGCTAGCTATAAAAGACAGTTTTTACTCACCACTCCACAGCAAGCAGCCAAGTGGAAATGTTGGGATCCCATTTCTTGACTGCAGTGGTCTTTGTAAATCATTGGAGGTTGCTGAATCTGCTTGTTTGACTCTGCGTGTCTTGTTTTTCAGTCTTTGAAGTCATAATTTTGTCTTCACTACTTTTATTTTCTAGGGATTATTGAGAGCAGTCCATACTGAGGGCATGCAGATGCTTTCTCTTGCTGACTCCCCTGAGGATGATGGAGAGGACCAGCCTGAACAGAAGGTTTCAGAATATTGGCTAGAAGAGAGAAGAACTTTCATCTCTACTATCTTATCTCTTAAAAATGTAATTTCCAAAATGCAAGTGCAAAGACAGACTGAGGTATTCAAAGAGTATTTTGCTTCTAGATAGTTTTTTTTTTTTGGTTTTTACGAGACAGGGTTTCTCTGTATTGTTTTGGAGGCTGTCGTCCAGCCCGGCCTTGAACTCACAGAGATCCGCCTGCCTCTGTCTCCAGAGTGCTGGGGTTAAAGGCGTGTGCCACCACCGCCCGGCTGCTTCTAGATAGTTTTACATGTGTTTACTGACAATAATAAATCGTACAGATTTTTATATGTGTTTCATGTGTTACTTCATCTCTTTTTCACACTCAAAAACATGCTCTTTGAATTTTTAAAAAAATATATTTTGGTTAGCAGACTAGTATTTTTGGAATATATTTCAAGCATGCTTATTGGAAAACTGACTTTTCACATTTTGTGCTGTGCAGGTCTGTGGCCAGTCTCTGTCACTGGAGAGCCTCCCAGATTGGCGAGGTGAACTTTTGCTTGCCCTTCAGGATGTACTCTTAAAGGAACGGAGTGTATTACTAGCTGCCTTCCGAACAGAACTGATGTCTCCTGGAACTAGAGACACTGATGAATTGCTGAAATGTTTGCAACAGAGAGTACAAGAACAGGTATTAAAACAAAACTATTTTCAAGAGTATTTTTGAATAGTAAGAAAATTTTGGGGTATTCATTTGTTTTGGAGTCGTGAAGGCTGACATTTAATGGAAACCACTAAGAATGTATAGAGAAAACTATTACTTTAGATATTTTACCTTATGTTAAAAAGTAAGAAACACTGAACATTAATGAGCTAATCACCAAACTTAAGAAGTTAAAAATTGAGGTACAGAACAAATCCAAAGAAAATAGAAGGATAAAGTTGCCGTGCTCTGGCGCTAGAGAAAATTGGGTCTAATTTCCTGTAACCTCTGGTCACAGCTTCATTGGCCAGTTAAGGTATGATCTTGTTTTCTATGTGTGTATTCATCAGGCTTGCCATCTCTGGACAGAGTATAATGCAAACAGTTTACACAAGGAAGGGATTAGAGCCAGATTCAGAGAATTCTGTCCATAGTCCTTGTCTCCATACACAGGCAAAATGTCATGGTACCAGGAGCAAGTGGCAGAGGCTGCTCATCTCATGGCAGACAAGAGAGAAAGAGGAAGGGGCTAAGGACTGAATATAACCTACAGTTCCTCACTGAGGTTCCCCACTCCTAAGGTTTCCAGAGCTTTCCAAGATAAGATCTTCTCTGTTAGGGAACCACATGTTCCAAGTGTTCAACACATGAACTTGTGGGAAACATTTCACATTCAAACCAAAACATCAGTCATATTTAAGGTTACCTTATTGTCTATTACTGTTCTGTTACTGTTGAACATAGCCTGTAACAGTGTAACTTAGGTATGGGTGAGTGTTACCCAAGCACATACATATACCACACGCCCCCCCAATTTTTTAATAATAATCAAATACCGTAAGTCTCTTTTGCTCAATTTTAAAGCCACAGAATTAATTATTTTTCATTTTTACAAAAGCTATCAAATTCATTCAAGAGGGCTAGGCAGTGGTGTCACATGCTTTTAATCGCAGCACTCAGAAGGCAAAGTTAAGTGGATCTCCAAGTTTAAGGACAGCCTTGTCTACAGAACAAGTTCCAGAAAAGCCGGACCTACACAGAGAAATCCCGTCTCAAAAAAGAAGGAAAAAAAAATCCTTCAAGTTCATTGGCCACTGTGACATAGCTGTGATCTTGATGTAAGAGAATTGCAAGTTCTTAGTAGAACTTTTCTCTTAACCTAAGTTTTGTAAAGACTGGGATGTAGCTAAATGATAGACTTCATGCCTAGCATAAATAGAGTCCTCTTCCCCAGTGTTTGGAATTTTAAAAAAAATCAGGAACAAGAAATTGAAAGCTTGAAAAAACCTCTGCTAGTAACCAAAACTAGTAATTAAAAGTCTCATAGCATTAGTGTGCCCAAGTCTTGACTTTTAAATACATTCTCCCTCCAAAGGTATTTTAGTTCCTTGGAGACCTGGAGTTTCTAGGGCTTGAACATGGGAGGCACAAAGCAAAACCTAGAATCTCCTGCTTTTCAGTAAAGAAATGTTTATAGAATTAAGAGAACGTGTTAAAAAGCTCACAGAAGCAGACCTGGAGGCTTACTCACTGGTCACATTTAGAACATTTAAATATCAAGCTATCTAAATGAGATAGCACACACCTCTAATTCCAACACTCAGGAGGCAGAGGCAGACAGATCTCTGAGTTCAAGGCTATTAGCTCAGTATTGTTTGACAAAACTTTTCCTGGGAAACCTATACACATACACTCCCCACCAAGAAAATAAAGATAGAAAAAACTAAATGATAGTGTTAGATTATGAAGCAGAATAGAAAAAGAATTCATCAGGTCATATTCATAAATAGATAAAATGTCACAGTAGAATGCTACCTAGTCAGGGTTCTAGAAGGAACAATTTAATTAAGGACTTCTTTACTAAACGTTATTTTTGTTAAGTAATAATCAGTGGCGGATTGTTTGATAATATTTACATAATTGTGAAATAAGTCTCCAGAAGATAACCTTCTAATGCAAAATAGAGACACCTCACACACACCTCCCAGCTCAAGAAGTCAGTCTGCCAGTGATGTCAGCTAACAGACTTGGGCTTCTGTTAAATGTATGAACAGACGGAAAAGCAAAGACTGAGTGCTGATGGACATGCAGAAAAGCAGTATCAGGCAGCAGGATGGGAAAAGTGTCATAACACAGCAATTCTGGCAGCTTATGAATTTGCACATGATTTTATCATACAGTCTAGCAGTCACTCACACCATACATCGGACAGAAATGAAAACCGAAATCTTGTTAAGAACCTGGGTGTAGACTGGAGAGATGACTCAGCAGTTAAGGGTCCCTGTTGCTCTTGCAGAGGACCCTGGTTCAGTTCCCAGCACCCACGCGACAGTCATTCATAATTCTAGTTCTGGGAGTTCCAGTGCCCTCTTCCCACCTCCGCTCTTACCAGCCACTCATGTAGCACATACAGGAAAGCAGAACCCATAAAGGGATGGAGAAATCACTTTCTACATAAGTATTCACAACAGCTTTATTTGTAATTGTCCCCAAACTAGGAACCACCCTTTTGTCCTCCAATGGGAAATGGACCAGCTGTGGTACATCCCTACAGTGAGTTGTAACCCAGTAGGGGCTGGAGAGATAGTTCAGGGGTTAAGAGTTAAGAGTAATGCTGTTCTTCAGAGGACCTGGTTCCCTTCCCAGCATGGCAGCTCACAGCTGTATGTGACACCAGCTCCAAGGATCCAGTGCCCCCTCTGGCTCTGATCCTACATGCTTGTGGGCACATATAAGCTCACACAACCACATGCGTATACATAAAGTAAAAGATAATTTCTAAAAATAGAGAAGAGAAAAACGGCTCAGTAGCTTAAAAGAAACAAGCTATTGGTATCCTCAGTATTCTGTATGCCTTATAAACTCTAGCCCACAATCCCCAGCCAGAAAGTCTGGGAAACAGGGAGGACCCTAAAAGAGAAGGGGAACAGGACAGAATCTTCTGAGGTGATTGGGAGTATGGGGGGGGTGTTGAGGAAGTTTGGAGAAAGAGAGGGGTGAAGAGGAGGAGAGAGGAGGACATGGGGAAGCAGGAAAGTTGAGTAGGGGGAAGAATAGAGGAGAGAAGGATGAGAGATACCATAATAGAGGGAGCCATTATAAGTTTGAAGAAAGATCTGGTTCTAGTGAGATTCTCAGAGGCCTACAAGGATGATACCAACTGGCAATCTAAGCAATAGTGGAGAGGCTACCTTAAATGCCCTTCCCTATAACGTGATTGATGACTTCCTTGTGTGCCATCCTAGAGCCTTCATCCAGTGGCTGAAGGAAGCAGAAGCAGATACCCACAGGTAAACACTGAACTGAACCCCTGGAACCCAGTTGCAGAGAGGGAGGAGTGATGAGCAAAGGAGCTAACACTTGGTGGGTGAAACCCACAGAATCAGCTGACCTGAACAAGGGGGATCTGATGGACCCCAGACTGATGGCTGAGAGGCCTGCATGGGACTTATCCAGATCCCTGAATGTGGGTGTCAGTGAGGAGGCCTTAGCATCCTTTGGGGCCTCAGGCAATAAGTCACCATTTAGCCCTATCATCCATATGGACTTTGGGAGCCCATTCCACATGGAGGAATACTGTCTCTGCCTAGACACATGGGCCCTGCCCCAGATCATATGACAGACTTTCGGGATCCCCCAAGAAGGGCCTCAACCTCCTTGGAGAGTAGAGTAAGGATTGGGGGAGGGTAAAAGGAGGTGGGGGGAGCTAGGATTGACATGTGAAGCAAATTTGTTTCTAATTTATATTAAATTTTAAAAATAATTTAAAAAAAGAATGAAATATTTAAAAAACCTCTTAAAATGATACAATTTATACTGATAAGGAAGAGATGAGTTGGACTGGAGAGATGGCTCTTAGGTTAAGAGCACTGTCTGCTCTTCCAGAGGTCCTGAGTTCAATTCCCAGCAACCACATGGTGGCTAACTAGATCTGGTATCTGGCATGTACATGCCAGAACAGTGTATACATAATATATAAATAAATGTTAAAAAAAAGGATGTGTTCTTGCCAGGATTTGAGGCTGGGAAGAAGCTGTGACATCAAGAAGAGTCTTTGCTGAATGACTTCAGTACCCTGACTGTGGCACATGAAATGGATCTCTCCAATTGATGCGGTTCCATAGTGCTGGATACCAAGAAAACAACATGGATATAAAACTAATGGCATTTAATAACACTTTCATGGTCCTTGTTGTAACAATTGGCTGTAATCAAAATTTTTCAAGGCCCTTTGATTCAAAAGCTTTCACTCAGTTCAAAAAGAGGTACCACAATAAGTGTAGGATCTAAGTCTGAGGGCTATAGAAAAAGAATCTTCTCACGACACATTCATTCTGTATATTGTTCTTTCTTTACTATTCTCTATTCTAATTCTTTTGTCTGAATTCTCTGTAATTTCTTAGCTCAAATTCCAATTCTAATGCTTTTTTCTTTCTTCTTTATTTTTCTACATACTTTTCCTACATTCTTACCCCTTAAATTTCTGCCAACTTCTCTATCCAGGTGCTATCTCTCTCCTCTAGTAAATTTCTCTTTCTCCAAAGGCTTGAAACAAAGGATAAGAATTACAGAGTCAGCTTTTCATTGGTCAGGAAGACATTCCTAGGCTAAACAATAAAGGCAGAGCCATTGCCATGGCAACATAAGACCCCAAGGCCATAGGAGCAAAACTGTGACCAGACAGGGAGGGCATAATGCCCAATAACAACTTTAGGAAACTGGCAGGTGAAAAGCAGGCATGCTTTAAGATTAATGTGAGGTTAGCTTGGGATAGCACTTTCCTATCTGCAGGCAGAGAGAATCCAGAATACTCTTGTTCTCTGTCTCTCTGAGAGCTATTACTCAACAACTTTAGACCTACTATGATTCTTTTTTAAATATTTATTTGTATTTTGTTTATGTTGATGTTTCCCCTGCATGTATGTCTGTGTGAGGGTATCAGATCCCCTGGAATAGGAGTTATAGACAGCTGGGAGCTGCCATGTGGGTGCTAGGAATTGAACCTGAGTCTTCTGAAAGAGAAGCCCATGCTCTTTACCACTGAGCTATTTCTCCAGCCCCATCCTATGATTCTTATCCTTGGGCATCTGTGAATATTAATAGAGGTTGCTTTGCCTGGACACTAACATTGACCAGCTGTCTGCCAAGGAAGAAAACTGTAGGAGGGCAGACTTCTAAGTTTATACTATGACCTGGTTGAGAGACCAAGGTTATTGATTGTGATTACTTTCTTGCCAGAATCATGCATTGTTGAGGGAGTCATCCAGTATACCAGTGCTTAGGGGACAACGTGCCCAGTAAGTGATTAATACACTGCTGGAGCTTTTGTAGTGAATCCCACCATAGAAAGCTTCACAGAGAATTAACAGTAAGGACAGTGACTATCCAGAAAGCAAATACTCCCACTGCCCTGCATCTGGGCTCCTCCATCAGAATGTGTGATCCCCGTGGGTAAGTTTCGCTGTTTGTCAACTGAGCTCTCACTGCATAACCCTGCTATCTGTAGTATGCTGTTTCCAGTTATGTCAGATGTTATCATTGGAGAAAGCTAGCTGAGGTTTAAACCAAGAACATTGGTTTAAACTAGTACAGATAAGATTGTTTGTTTGGGGGATTTGTTTTGTTTTGTTTTGATTAAAGAACACAGGACAAATTAGCCTGTACTCTGCAGATGTTTCAAGGTTGCCAAAGACTTACTAGTACCACTTTTCATTTTCCTGGAAAGGACATTTGATGAAAACTTTTGTAAGGACCCCATGTTAGATAGCATAGTAATGTTCATCACACTTGCCAAGATTATTGTGCTGTGTAGAATGCTTTGGCCCAGAGAGATATCTCAGCAGGTAAGGACATTGACTGACCAGCCCAGCAACCTCAGTCTGACCCTGAAACCCACATGGTGGGAGGAGAAAACCAATCCCCACAGATTGTCCTCTGTTCTCACATGCTCACTGTGGAGCAGAAGCATGTACACAGACACAACCAACGAGTAAGTAAATAAATAATCAAAACAAGATTGTTCTGCTTTCTAGGAAATTCACAGCAATGTTTAGAAATTAAGGTCCATCTGTCTCCAACAGACCCTCACAATTTTTTCTGGACCAAAAATTGTGAAAAATATTAATGACAAAAATTTGGCATGTGGGCTCCATTCTTTGTCATTCAGACTTCCCGGTTTTCACTTCCATTATCTCTACACCTCTCTTTGCTTAGTTTTTCATTTTTCCTTTGTTACAGAGCATTGAGTATCAAGCAGCTATGGAATGTCTCCAGAAAGCAGACAGAAGGAGTTTGTTAGCCGAAAACCAAGTATTACATGCTCAAATCAGTGGCAGGGAAGTGACTCTGAACAGAGAACAAGAAACTGACACTTCAAGCCAAGGTATGTGCGCCCACTGGTGTGGTTCCACATCCACCTGAAGCATTCAGTTTGTTTTATTCAGGCAAATTATCGCATTGCACAAAGGGGATAATCGATGTCATTCCTGTCAGGGTTAGTAGTGAAATAACTAGGCAGTATGTTGACAGGGGTAAGCTCTTTGGGTTTTCTTCATTGTAAAGCATTTTTTTGAGAAAAGTCTTTTGATCCTCTCAAGATGTCTACGTAAATAAAGGGGAATCCACAATAAAAATAGCTGCTTACTTTTAATTATTTGTAATGTGTAGTTTCCATACAGAAAATTACAAAATTCACTTGCAGACTATAACAAATTATTATATGGATATGTGGGGACATTACTTACCTGTCAAGTGGAACTTGCCCTTATCCCAAAAGCTTGCCACATTCTCCTCCTTAGAAACTAAGGGAATCATTTCTTTTCATCTTTGGTTTTCCTACCACTTTATGAATTCTTAGACTGTATATGTTTATAAAGTTTTTATGGCTTTGAACTTTTATCAATCTGTGTATATTTTTGTGTCTTGTTTTTTTTCCTTCTTCTTCACTTTAATTTTAAATAGCTTGCTTCAAATGTCAATCTTAGTTCCCTCTCCCTCCCCTCCTCCTGCACCCCCCACCATTCCCCCCAGCCTCCCACCCTATCCCCACTGAACCTTTGGTAGCTTCTGGTGGTAGCTGTTGAGGATATCTAGAGTCTGTCATTTCGCTCAGGGCAGGATCCAAGCACTCCCCTAAGAGTCCAGGCTGAGAGATCATCCCTCTTTGTGTTATGGACACACGAAGTCCATTTGTATACCAGGGATAAACACTGATCTACTGCCCAGGATCCCCATAGGCTGCCCAGGCATCCTCACTGACTCTCACTCTAAGGGGATCTGGATCAGTCCCATGCTGGCCTCCCAGCTGTCGGTCTGGGGCCCAAGAGCTCCCCCTTGTTCAGATCAGCTGTCATTGCTGGTTTCGCCAGCCCCTTCTTTGCCCATTTGCTCATCGCTCCTCTCTCCTCTCACACTGGGTTCCATGGGTTCAGTTCAGTGTTTAACTGTGGGTGTTTGCCTCTGCTTCCATCAGTCACTGGATAAAGGTTCTAGGATGGCATATAATGTAATCGTCAAGTTCATTATCAGGAACAGACATTTAGGGTGGTCTCTTCACTATTGCTTAGCTTGCCAGTTGGTGTCATCCTTTTAGATCACTAGAGGTCTCACTGGTGCCAGATCTCGCTTCAAACCTATGACTCCCTCTATTATGGTATTTTTCATCCTGTTCTCCCCCTATTCTACCCCTCACTCAACCTTCCTGTTCCCCTATGACCTACTCTCTCCTCCTCTTCTCCCCCTCTCTTCTTCCCAGCTCCCACTCCCCACCCCCCATGTTCTTAATATGTTCAGGAGATCTTGCCTCATTCCTCTTCCAAGTTTCTACAGCTGTCTGTAAGTTAACTTCTGTTGCTATGGAGAGTTATCTCTAACTGTATGTGCAAATTCTGTGTCTGAACCTTTGGTAGCTTCTGGTGGTAGCTCTTGGGGTCAGAGCTGCTACCAACACTCCTCTGAGATGTCTAATACACATGAACATCTTCCCAGCCTCCTAGGAAGTGAATCATTAGGTCATAGGATGTGTATCTTCAATTTTTTAGATGATGCCCATTGTTTTACTTCTTTATTGAGAGATTGTCATGTCTGCCAGGCTAGCCTGAAGCTTTGTGCAGTCAAGGGTGACCTTAAGTTCCTGGTCCTCTTGTCCCTACTCTCCCAATTCCTGGGGTGATAGGGAAAAACAGTCCTGTTGGTGTGGCCCTCACTAACAAGGTGTGAGTGTTTTGTTGCTTAACATCTTTCCTAACAGCTGGTATTGTCAGACAAGTTGCCAGTCTGCTGGGTGTGTTGTGCACAAGTATTGTGGTTCCCTTTACATGTTCCCTTTACATGTGATTATAGACCAGTTGGATTGTACTTCTGTGTGTGCTTAAGGGTTACTTTCCCACTTCTCATTAGGACATGCTTGAATCAAGCTTGTTAGAGAGGAGTGTTCATCATGTCTGGTGCGGGCTCTTGCTACATCTTTACCCATTGTGTTTCATATAGTTTTAAAGACAGCACAGGTTTGAAGTCACCATGTAGGATATCATTTGTAATTGAAAACCTGAATCAGAGCTGGGTGTGGTGACTCAAGCCTGTGTTCCCAGGATTTGGGAGACTAATGAAGTAGGAAGTTTGCAAAGTTTCTGACCAGTCTGGGTGGGGCGACAGAGTGAGATCTTATCTAAAAGAAAAGGAAAACATAGCAGTAATAGTTGGATGATTATAGTAAGGGTCCCATTGAGTAAGTCCTGTAAATATTGTGTATGACTATCAGAAATCACTTGGAATTTTCACAATGAATGGTTGTTGTTCTGAATATAAAAATATATAAGTTCTTGTCTATAGCATCTTATGAGCATTAAAGTTGCTTATTTTAAGTCTTGCATCCATTAATGCATTGTTACACCTTTGTCATTCCCCTGTGTTTTTACTTCTGAAGGCTTCCTTCATAGCACTCTAGGAAAAAGAAACTTCCTAGAAATTAACAGTTTGAAAGACTGAGAGCAGTTGATGGTTTCTTTGTAGTATTCTCCTACATTGTGGATGAGTTCTTAGGTGCAAAATATTTAGCAATCACACATGAGTTGCCAGGCCATCTTCTAACCCCTTTCTCATTTCCTGTAGAACTCCTCGACTGCAAAATGCAACAGTCTTGCAGGCTGGAGATGCAAGGTCAGCACGATGGCATGACAGACAGAATGGCTGAGCTGTAGGAACAGCTCAGTTCAGAAAGAATGGTGGTTTCAGGATTAAAAAATGAACTTTCACGGATACGGCTGGAGCTAGAAACCACACTGAAGGCCCAGCATGAGCACCTAAAGGAATTGGAAGTATTCAGGTGTGCCTCTGCTTTGATGTGAGGGTCAGAGGGGAACTGTGCTGGCTTGTCATGACCGTTATGTACATAGCACACACAGCAGCAGAAGCATGGGTACATCGATAAAACTGATTTTTTTTTCCAAATTTAAAATGCAGTCATTCAGTCCTTCCCTGTGCTATGATTTCTGTTCCAGTCAGCAGTTATTAGATGTGGTTTTGGTTTTGATCTTGCTACTGACTGACTTTAGGTGATGTGTCATCTCATGCTTCAGTTGGCTAGTAACTGCCAGGTGTTTGAATTGAGCACGCATGGGGAAAGGATGTATTACTGATATAAATACTGAGATATGCTGCTTCCCAGAGGCATGCTGCGAGTACACACGTTTTGACTTTTGACGTTGATTCACACACACAAATTCACATGATTTCTGTGTGCAGTCAAAGACAAAAGGTTTTAGTTATTATTTTCTTTTTTTCAATGCATTGAGTTATTATTTACAATAGTAAGTAAACCGCACTATTAGAAATTCCAGTTCATTTGAAGTGAACCAGCCATGAAGCCTTGACTTGACACACTGTAGTGATTATAATATGCCTCAGTATTGGAGTGCAAGTTCCTTTTTATGATGGTACTGTTCATCAAAATAATGTTAAGTTCATGTGTTTCCTTACTTAGACTAAAGGCAAATGAAGTTCATTTGCTTAGCGATACATTAGCAAGAGAACGGAAGAAATCCCAAGAACTTCAATGTGCCTTGGCAGCAGAGAAAGCCAAGTCAGGCCATGACGAAGAACAGGATAAAGAACTTAAGGTATTTAATTGTGCCTTCATATATAAGTATCTAAAATGTGAAACTACGTTCCATTAATGTGTTGAAAGGTTAGCATAAGAAAACACATATTTTAAAGATTGTCATTTGGAGAAATGTACTCTGCTTTATATTTAGCTGAAGAAGGTTGTGTTTATATCCTTGATGCAAGCAAGCCATTTGGCTGTCTGAGCAGTTTCCACTGTCTGCTGGATAACATGTCTGTCGTCAATTACCAAATACTTCCCTGTTGCGGTAACCAAATCCATTGTCACATACTTTAACAGTATTTTTAAGATTAACATGTTCATCTAAATTACATTTTCCCTCCAAGGCTCTAAGATCCACTCTAGAAGAGCAGAAACAGAGGAACATACACTTAGATGAACTTTTGGAACAACAGAGGCAATTACTAAATGATTTGCAACAACAAATAGAATCACAGAGAATGCTATATGATACGCAGTTGTCAGAAGAACAAGGCCAGAACTTAGAGCTTCAGGTTCTTCTGGAGTCTGAGAAAGTTAGGATCCAGGAGATGAAGGACACCCTAGACAAGGAGCGGGAGCTGCACAACAATGGGGTGCAGCCCCGGCCAGGCTTCCCTCCTGGGGAGCTACTTCAAGAGCTGCAAGATCAGTTAGAGGAAAAGCAGAAACGCATAATCAAACTCGTGAATGAAACTCAAAAGTACAAACTGGATTCCTTGCAAGTGAAACACCAGATGGAGAAGGACAGGCAGGTTCACCAAAAGACACTGCAGGTGGAAAAAGAAGCGAACAGCCTGGGCCAGCAGAAAATGGAGGAGCTGCAGCGCAAAGTGGAGGAGCTGCAGCGCCAGCTGCAGGAGAGCAGGCAGCAAGTGCACAAGCTCGACCTGGAAGGGGAGAGGTTTCACAGGCTGATGCAGGGGTTCCAACAGCGGGAGAAGGAGCGGGAGTGCACCGGAAAACGCCAAAGTGGACAACTCCTGTGTCAGAACATTAGTGAGGTGAATGTTTGTTTCTTTCAAATGTGTACAAGGACAGGAGAGACAGCTCAGTGTGCCATATCTGCAGACCTGGGCTCAGTTTCATATCAATGCCCACAGACCTCCAAATGCACCCTGTGGTATGTGGCTATCTGCACACACAAAATGATAACTTTTGTTTTTGAAGTTATGAGTAATTTTAGTATTTTAAGATAACCTCAGTATTTTATAATATTTTAAAACTTAAATATATTACTGAATTATTTAAATAGCTATATTCATGACATCTCAAAAATAGTGTCTGTAGAACTTTATTTGGAATTTGGATAGTAATTTTGTTCCCTCAATAAAGAAAATGAAATGATGCTCATTTGTGAGTATTTTCTTTTTCTGTCCAAAATTGCCAGGGTTCTACTTGGAGTTTTACTGATGACAGAACTAGAAATTGGGTTCTTCAACAGAAAATGGAAGGAGAGAGCAAAGACACAAGCTATGCAAAATTGATGGAAATGAATAGAGAAAAGGATGACTCTAATAATGACGTGGAAATTATCAGACAGAAACTTCAGCATGTGGCTACGAAACTTCAACAACATATAGCCCAGAAAGCCTGTGACAGGTTAGACTTCAGCCTGCTCTATAGAAATGATACTCTTGACAGGTCAGGCAAGAGTAAGAAAATGCTGGATATTGGTTTTGATCTCTTTTGTTCAGACTGCATCTTACTATGTAGATCTGGCTGACCTAGAATTCACCAGGCTGTCCTCAAACATACAGGGAATCTTCCTGCCTCTGCTTTCTGGGAGTAAATGCATATAACACCACACCCATACCAAAGGAGAAGTATTGTAACGAAAATGCATGTCCACGTTAGCAGAACTTATACATCTGAAAACAGCTAACACCTTGAACCAGAAAGGGGGAATATTTAAGAGTAAAGTGAGAATTGAAACAGAGTGGCCCTTAGCCTCTAATGTGTGTTAGTGACACAGAGCAGCCCTTAGCCTCTAATGTGTGTTAGTGACACAAACAGAGCAGCCCTAGACACTAATGTGTGTTAGTGAAACAGAGCAGCCCTTAGCCTCTAATGTGTGTTAGTGAAACAGAGCAGCCCTTAGCCTCTAATGTGTGTTAGTGACACAAACAGAGCGGCCCTGGACACTAGTGTGTATTAATGACACAAACGGAGCACCGCTAGGCTCTAGTGTGTTCGGAAGTGTTATTGGGAGGTCTGTTTTAATTTTTGTCTTTTTCTTAAAGACTAGAGGTTGAAGTATCAGATAAAGATGCTTTAATTTGGGTTCAAGAAAGAATTGATCGAATTATTTTTCGAGTACAGAGACTAAGGGACCGACAAGAAGATGAGGTAAGACTTTTTCAAGTTCTTTGTAGAGAGAAAAAAATCAAATGAAATCATGAACTGTTTAAAAATTGGTAGACTATTTTGTAAGAGTTTTGATCATATTTGTTTGCACAGTGTTTCTCTTCCCCAACAAGAAGAAATGCAAGTTGGGGGGGAAATTACCATTCATGCTGTTGGTGTATAATTAACCTCTTATAAAGAGACCCAGCTTCTTGAGAATATGGTTTGGCTTCCCTGTCCTCCCACTCAAGAGCTCAGAATCAGTCCTGTCTGGCATCCTCACGGGTAACTGTTCTGCGGAGCCTCTTCACTCCCACTCTCTGACATTGTACATTTGACACTTTCGACTTCTTTAGGAAGTATTTCTGTTTTTCCTTTTGTTGGTTGTGTTATTGTTTTCCTATACACGTGTCTCTGTGTAACCCTGGCTGTCATGTAGACCAGGCTGGGCACGATCTCAGAGATCTGCACACCTCTTCCTCCAGAATGAAGGAGTAAAGGCGTGCTCCACCAAGACCTGCTGTACTCACTTTGTGAAACCCCGTTTTCCTTGTGTTGTCTGTCAGTGATCTCCCTTCGCCTGCCTCGGTTAGGTCTGTCTGCCTGGCTTGTTTCTGCATGCATCGTGTTCCTCCCAGGACTGTAAACCTCCCAGAACCCTACATGAGCTCTTGTTGGCCTTGCTGAGCACCTGCTGTGTTCCAAGTGCAGCTTGAGGTCCTAGGGATTTAGTAGACAAAGTGACAAGAATTTTGCCCTTGTGCAGTTACTGTCTACTGGACTGTTGTGGTGTAGGCCTTTTACTGTGACCCAGGCTCATATTTTCAGTTAGCTACTGGACATCTTTGGGTAAATGTTCCTAGTGGTGACCACTTAGGAGCCTCACAGACACAATCAAACCTAAACATTGTCTTCTGCTGTACCTCTGTTCTTCATACCCCTTTGCTGGTTACGGTCTCACCCAGTTTGGAAGGCTGGAAGTCACCACAGACCATGTTCCTTCTCTCTTACCTGTACATGTAAGCAGTGATAAGCCATGTAAATGTCCACTCATGTGCCCTTTACTCCGCGCCCCTAGTCACTGCCTCGGAATTTCTTATGTAAACTGTTAGAACTTCCTATCCATACAGCCAGGGATCATGGACGTGCACCTTCCCCAAGCTGTTCTGCCTTGCACACTGCTGCCAAAGGCCTCTTGCAAACATGTACAGTTTGTCTGTGGTAGCCCCTCCTAAAGTCTTCCTCGGCTCCTGGTTGACTTGTTTAGGTCTGTCGTCATAAACGCAGCAACATTTAGTGTGTCTAAGCACCTCTAGCTCTTTGAGAGAAGCATCTTTCATGACTTTTGCCCATCTCTGTGGGCTGTTCCTGCTTCCTGTTCCTGCCCAGCTGTTGGCCTGCGTGGCACCTGCTGCCTGTGCCCCTCCTGCTTCCTCTGCTCTCCCAGGCTGTTTGCCTGCCTGGCAAGTTTCTACTATTGGTAAGTGTCAGTTCATGGAGTCTGTTTGTGTCAGCACTTGTTTACTTTAATATAAGGTTCTCCTGTACATGCGCATCTGCATAACTTTGTGTCTTTTTTTTTTCTTCCCAGCACAGCTTAGTATCCTCAAGTTCCTCTTGTGGCTCTCTAATAGAAATGACTTTGAAACAGAATTCTGAACTAACCGGACATATTAACCAACTAACTGAGGAAAAGAATCACTTACGGAACATTATCATGCAACTGGAAGAACAGATAAAGTTTTATCAGCAGACAAGAACTGGTAGAAGCTGTGTAAGTTTGTTTTTAGAAGTAATTCAAAGTTCTTCTCTTTAGTTCTACTTTTAACCATAGTGTAAATAATGTCATGTACTTCTCTTAGTAGGATATGTGGAAAGTATTATACATGAAGACAATAATAAAATTACCAGTTATTGAGGGACGCTTCTTTACCACCCTCTGGGTTATATACAAGCAGAATTGCTCAGATGCATCCAGTCTTGTCCACAAGGAAACCAAGTCATATTCAGTCTAAGATCTAAATATGTCTGTGTTGCCTGAAAGCAGACACAGTGAAAGACATGTCCAAATGTAAATACTGATTGTTGTCTCTTCAGTTACTAGTTACTAGGTTTATAACCAAGTCAAAAATGATGTTAATCTGGGCAGGGCATCACATTCCTTTAATCCTAGCACACAGGAGGCAAAGACAGATAGATCTCCGTGAATTCACAGCTACTCCAGTCTACATACCAAATCTCTAGGTCACTAGTGAGACCCTTTCTTTAAATAAAAATAAATAAAAATAAAAAACTTATACATTTCAGGATAGTAACTTACTCTCTGAATTCAAACTGTATTTACCCTTATATTTAAAGGTAGAAAAGGCTGTCAAAACAACCACATAGCCATGTAAGTAACTTGTTCCTGCGGCCACCCTGAGACTCACTCACACATATCCATGCTGGCTTCTGTTACTACAGTGATAGAGAGATTCAACAGACTGTGAGCTTCTTGTCGTATTAGAAGGCCAAAGCTAGGTAATCCACTGTGATGTCGTTCAGTCATCTTGAAAACGTTTGACAGGCTATGTCTGTGCAGTCCTCTAGATTTTCACTTGATCGCGGTGCTAACATCGAGGACATCATTGCTTCAGAAAAGGAAGTCTGGAACAAAGAGAAGTTGGCTCTTCAGAAATCCCTGAAAAGGGCAGAAGCGAAAGTGTGCGAACTGAAAGCAGAACTGAGAAATGATGCCTTACATCAGAATCAGAGCCCTGACTCCGAGAACGCTGCCTTCAAGGTACACACCTCCCTCCTGCTGGCCCTGACTGAACAGACCACACAAGCATAGTTGCCTCTCAGAGCCTGTCCTTAGGCAGCTCTTTTCAATCTGCTATGGTACAATGTCTACCCAATCACAGATCTGTAGAGAGGCACACCCAGACTTGCAACACATTCAGCTCTGCTTTTCTTGCTGTCAGCAGTGTGATCCTATTCCCCAGAGTGTGGTGTCCTACTAGATGAGCAGAAGTGTTCTCTTTCAGTTCCTAAGCACAGCTCTGTGACTGTCCATGGAAGAGCATCATGCCTCGTGAGATGAAGGCAAAGTAAAGCTGCCTTGCTCAGTTAACCCAAGTCCAAAGTAGAAAGGAAGAAAAGTAGCTGAAGTGCGCATACAGAGACGGAAAACACTAACTTGTTTGTGAACCTAAATGCATGAGGGACCGTAATTTTAAAAAAATGTCAGTATTTTAAAAACCTACACAATAACGGCCAGAATGTTTGCAGTAAATTTAAAAGGGCTGGGCGCAAATAAGCACAAAGCATAACTGGTTTTAGAAGTTGTACGCCAAAGGCTGTCTCCTGTCAGCTTGACTGACACAGTAGTTGAGAGTCTAGGGCCTAACGCTTGCTTTCTTTTTTCATCTACTTAGTCTTCCTCTAGAAAACACCTCAAGTGACTTCTCTGATATCTTTGTCTTCCCTTCTTTAAATATAGAAAATTTATGGTAAATACTTGAGAGCTGAAAGTTTCCGAAAAGCTCTTGTATTTCAGAAGAAATACTTGTTGCTGCTCCTGGGGAGATTCCAGGAGTGCGAAGATGCCACCCTGGGGCTGCTTGCCCGCATGGAAGGATACTCAGGGTTTAGAGACGCTGAGATGGTCCCCGGCCGAACAGAAGGACTCACCAGGTTTCGAACTGCCATTAGAGTGTCTATCGCAATTACTAGGTGAGTTGTGAAGACAGTTCATTTCAATCATAAGCCTTCTAAGAGGACACATGTGAAGAAGGCGCTGTAGACACCTGCGTTTTTCTTTCTAGGTTTTCACCCTTGCAACACAGTCTTTTCCTTCAAAGTGTCTTCTTCGGTATTAGTAGCTGATGACTCCAGTTCATGTTGTTTAAAAAAAAAAATCCAAATAAACCCAGCTCACACACATAGTTCATAAACGGGGAAAGATGTTTTTGAAAAGTTACTTAGGCCGGTACATGTATTTATTTTCTTCCTTGTTAAAATAAGTCACCACAGTGCTGAACTGAGGAAGGGGGCCAGGCTGGGAACCTGGCGTCTGCCCTGCACGTGGCTGCCTTAGAGTGACATGACGACCCCAGCCGTTTCCACTCCTGGCCTACTGAAGTCTTGATCTGGGCTTCTCCCTGCGTCCCTCCCCTTTTGTCTCTCCACATCCAGAGTTTTGTTTTTTTAAAAAGTTCTGCAGTCAGCTGACATCACACACCACTTCAGGGGGCCTGGCTGGTTTTCCTTTCCTTTACTATTCTTTTTTAATTCTTATGTGTATTCATGTTGTACCCGTGTGTATCTGTGTACCACATGTGTGCCTGGAGCCTGTGGAGGCCAGAAGAGACAGTCATATCACCTGGGACTAGGGTTAGAGTCCCTTGCGAGCCACCATATGGGTGCTGGGAAGCAGATGGGGCTCCTCTGGAAGAACAGCCATTGCTTTTAAGCACCGAGCCATCTCTCCAGCCCTTACTTCATTTTCTTTGGAAAATAAGGCACAGGTTTTTATCTGGTAGCTCCTCAGGGGTCACTGCCAAGAAACTTAGTTCCCAGATGGACCAAAAAGAGGTGACGAGCTCAGAGAGGCTCAGCCTGTGTCTGCTCCAGCAGCTCTGCATAGGAGCTAGGGTTTGCCTTACTGCTGGCTTCTGACCTGCCTGCCTCTTGCAGTCCTCCCTGTAGCTTTCTGGCTTCTCATTCCCTTCTTCAGCTGGTATAGGATAAGCTAGGGGTGAGCTCAATGGAATTCATGGATAAAGACAGCACTGCCTAATGGCAGCTCCCATCCTACTGGGTGGGAGTAGAATACATGGGACATACAGACACTACGTGGTCTTCTGAGGTGACAGGGGTCAGCCTGTAATGCAGAGAAATCCCAGAAGGCTCCACGGAGGAAGGAAGCTGCTGTCAAGCTCTCACTAAGTCACTGGAACTCACTGTGTATTCCAGACTGGCCTCAAGGTTGCAGAGATCCCCTGCCTCTTCCTCTCCCGTGCTGGGATTAAAGGTGTGTGCCATGAAACCTGGCACATCCCTCCCTTTTTGCCCTGATGCGGGTTTGTTGTATTTTAACCCTCCTTAAGATGGACCCTGAAATTGGCATTAAGAAATTTTTTCTATTTTTTTCAGTTTTTTTAAATTTCATTTTTCATTCCAACCACAGTCCTCCCTATCACCCCTCTGCCAACACCCCACACTTCTCCCCTATACCTCATCCAGTCCACTCCTCCTCACAGGTAAGGGCTCCCATGAGGAGTCAGCAAGTCTGGCACAATAGGTTGGGGCAGGGCCAGGCCCTTCTCCCATGCATTAAAACTGACCATGGCCTTCCACCATAGAGAATGAGCTCCAACAAAATAGCTCACGTACCAGGATTTTTTGTGGTCCTACTGCTAGGGACCCTCTGACAGTCCAAGCTTCACAACTGTCTCCCACATACAGAGGGCCCGGAGTCTCCACAATTGTAGGTCTAGAGTTCATGAGTTTCCACAGGCTTGGGTCAGCTGTCTCTGTGGATTTCAACATCATGGTCTTGACCTCTCTTGCTCCTGTATTCCCTCATCCCTCCCTTGGACTGGATTCCCAGTGCTCACACTGGTTCTTGGGTGTGGTTCTCTGTGTCGGTTTCCATCAGTTACTGATGAGGGCTCTATGATGATAGTTGGGGTATTCATCAATCTGATTGCAGGGTTAGGCCAGTTCAGGCATCCTCTCTACTATTGCTATCAGTCTTAGCTAGGGTCCTCCTCGGGAGTTTCCCTAGCACCAGGTTTCTCCCTAAGCCCATAGCAGCTCTCTCTATTGAGACATCTCTTTCATTACTCTTCCACTGTATCCCTTCCGGCCTAGGCCATCTCCTTCTCAATGTTCATAGTAACATTGTCTGTAATAGCCAGAACCTAGAAACGACCTAGGTGATCCTCAACTGAAGAACGGATAAGGAAAATGTGGTATATCTACACAACAGAATGCTACTCAGATAAAAAATTGATGACCTAATGAAATTTTCAGGTAAAGAGATGGAACTAGAAAAATCCATCCTGAATGAGGTAACACAGACTCAGAAAGACAGACACCGTAACACTCACTCCTAAGTGGATATTAGATGTAAAGCAAAGGATAACCAGACCAAAGCCCAGAGCTGCAGAAAAGCTGTGGAACAAGGAGGACCCTAAGAGGGACACATGGATCACCCTGGGAAGGGGAATGGAGGAGGTCTGAGTGGTCAACTGGGAGCGAGTGGGGTGGTGAGGGGGAGGGCAGGGGAGATGAGAACAGGAGGGAATGAGATGGCATTAAGAAATTAAAACTGGTACTCCAAAAGGTCCACGGTGCAGGGCAGGACGGGCAGTCAGCAAGGAATCCAGCAGGCTGGTGGCACACCCCACTCCTTTTGGAGCCAGCAGCATTATTCCTGCGCACAGGGAGGGTCTACCACTCCCCGTCTCCCTGGCCTCTTCTCCCTGCCTGTGGAGATTTGCTCACTTCCCTCATCTGCCTGACTCTGCTCTTCCCTCCTCTTTCTTGTACCTTTCATCCTTTCTTTGTCCACGTCTCTTCTGTTCACTCTGGCTCTTCATCTTCTTCTGCCCCACTTAGTGGCCATGTTAGAGACATTGGCCTGTGGGGGAGTGAGGCACGCTCACAGCTCTGCCCTGTACCTGTGACGTGGCCATAAATCAATGGAGTATGTGCAGGTAACTGAGGAAGTCATGTGATTGTGGTTAAATATGTTCATAATTAAATGGCATTATTTTGAGGGGCTTGTATATTTATATTTATATAGCTGTGCTTTGAAACTTTATATTGGGGTCTCTTTTAGAATGAAATATTTGGTTCGGCGGTGGCATCGAGTCAAAAATGCTGGTCCCATCAATATTAACAGGGATGATTTTGGATTGAGTCCAGGTAAGGTCTAAAATGGCATAGTTTCTGTGTATCTCTCTGAAATTGCTGTGTGTGTAGCAATGGCCAAATGACTAATTCTAATGCTGATGCTGTCCAAAGACCTTGCACACCCTTTAAGCAAGTCTAGGAACTTCATTTTTAAGAATTAGAGACTGACTTGTGGAATACTTAGACTGCACCAGGCCCATTTTTTTCTTCAGGGGTTCCCCCAAGCCTGTTACTGTTACTTATACTGAGCCATGGAGAACACATGCCATTTGCCTCAGATTATCCAGCGTGGAAATAGTGGAGCCAGGGCTGAAGAGCTTTGCTGTTGGTCATGTGGAAGAATTGTGGTTTGAAGTTTTTACAACGTAGCATTATATTTCTGTGCTTACGTGGCTGTGTAACAATGGGAACCTTAAATTCCTTGTTTCCACAGCTAGAACCCAGTAGGGAAAATGTTAGGACAGGAACAATTCTAGGTGTAAGAAGGTCAAAACCTGGAGGGCACAGAACACAGGACACTGTGATGTCAGTGCCAGCCTCACCCAGGGGTTGTGTGCGGAGCTTCGGAGAAGGAAGCATGTCTGGTGCCCTGAGAGTACTTGAGGATAGCCTTACACTGAGACGAACTCTTTACCATAGTGACTTGAGGATAGCCTTACACTGAGACGAACTCTTTACCATAGTGACTTGAGGATAGCCTTACACTGAGACGAACTCTTTACCATAGTGACTTGAGGATAGCCTTACACTGAGACGAACTCTTTACCATAGTGACTGTGGTGGCACAAAGTTAGCAGATCTCGATTTCTTGGGTGTCTTTTCTGGTTCTGTTTTGTTTGTTTCCAATAAACATAGCACTGATGATAAGACTCAGTTACATTATTGTAATGTTTTATCCACATTATCTCCACACACACCCCAAAACCTCACACACCCAGAAACCCTTCCCCCATTGATCTTTTTACAACTGAAGTATTTTACAAAGAAAACATTCCAGTGAGTTTATTTTCTTTGAAGCATAGCTCTTAAGTCATGTTCGAAGGAAAAACGGAAAACCACTGAAAGGCTCTTTGGTTTATACTGTTCTCTATTAGCAAGAATGAAAACTAGCTGTAGACAGCAGATAGTATCACATACTGTTCTTTTAAACCCTAACTGGTTTTCTGTCTGTCTCCCGAGGCTGGTTACTCTTTCCTTTACAATGCTATACTTTGGGTTTCTTTAGGTGTTGAAAAGACCGATCCACTCTATCACTCTACCAGTGGACTGGAACTATGTGAAGATCCAAGACATATGACATGCCGCTCAAGATCCGACCTAGATTTCCCTAGGTCTCCCTTATCATTCAATAGGTAAGAATTTTTCAAACCTGGCTGGAGTAGATACAGTGTTTCAGAGAGGAGGAGACACTGTTAGGACTTAGGAGTGCTTTGCATTATTACAGCTAGACATCTTAGTTATATGTAGTTTCTGTGTCTTAAAACTTAGGATCAGAGCAACTTTTTACTTTCTAAATGGTTCCTAAAGGCATAGGAAACATATGCTGTAGTTATAAATACACGCTATAGTTAGATATTGGAAATGCATTAATCACCATCCACTATTAAAATAAACTGCACATGCTTGAAAAGATGGTTTCCACATGTCCATCATTACTGAGCAACTCTGCAGGCTTGGTCCTGGGCCTTCTTCTGACAATGGCATCTCTTATTTTCTATTGATGAATTACTTCCTTGTTCTCTGTTTAGAAGTCTGGGACTGTAGATGAGGCAGTGTAGAGATCAGGGAAGAGGCAGGCTGGTAAGTTAGCTGTGTTGTTTCTGGCGAATTGGATTCCTGAAAATAATTCTAATCCATAGGTACCCAGGAACTCTTGCTGATTTAAATGCTGCATCCCTGACCTCCCCTCAACTCCAGCATTACAATCCTGGCAGAACTCTGACAGATTATGTCACCCAGATGGATGCACTGCAAAGACGACTTGGGTCTTCATCACATTCAGGTGCTGTGTGAGACTCTCACTCTTCAACATGTTCCTGTGGGTTAATCGAATGCTGTAGCTCGGTGCATAAGCTCCCAGGTTGTCCCAGCTTAAGCACTGACCAGCAGACCCTGACAGAAAGATTTGGTGCTGTCTTCTTTGGATTAGACAAGATGCCCATGGTAGAACCTGCTCCTCATAGGGTAGAAAGCAGGAAGGTGTACAAGGCAGCGCAAGGCCGGCCCTAAGCAAGCAATGCAGCCACTGTCCCCATTCCTGATCGTCCTCCTACATGCCATTTATACAAGCCGTGCCTGGAAAGAGACTGTAAGCATCATCGTTCCTCTCCTCGAAAGCTCAGTGTCACTCATTCGGCAAAGGAGGACTTTAAAGGGCCAGAGAAATGGCTCAGCAGGTAAAGGCCCCAGCCTCCATGCCAGAGTACCCAAGTTCAGTCACTAGGACCCACGAGGTAGGAGAGGAGCAACTCCCACAAGCTGCCCTCTACCCTGCACTGGGAGACATCATCTCCACACACAGATGAAAATGCAGTTTTTAAGATATTCTTACAGATAGACTTTGTAAGAATTATCTTTAATTCTTTGAGATTGTACACAAAGTTTACACTTCATAGAGAGGCAGAGTCCATTCATCACGGGAAAACTTCCTGTCTTACTTCACTCACTGCTGTCCCAAAGGCTGAGTCATTTCAGCTCGTTACCTGGCTAGGAGTCCACTTGGATGTTTTGTTTTTTAATTATTTAATCTGTACATGAGTGTTTTGCCTCCATGTGTGACTATGTATCACATGTCAGTACCTGCAGAGGCTAGAAGAGGTATCAGATCACTTAGGAGCAGAGTTTCCGAGGATTGTGAGCTGCCATGTGGGCGCTGGGAATGAAATGCAGGTTCTCAAATGAGCAGCCAGGGTTTTCTAAGCCGTGTCTCCAGCCCCTGATCACTCTCAAGATCTCTATTTCTGTGAATACCACATACTGAGGACTACAGTGATCTACAGTTATTTTAGCCCTTTATTCAAGAAGTCATTTCTTTAACCCAAGCCACCTTCAGAGCAGTCATAAAACACATTAACATTGCCTCAACTCCCTTGCTGTAGGGCCAGACATGGTGACTTCTAAATGTTGTCAGCCTCTTAGAACTAAGTTCAAGTTATGGGGACTGAAGAAATGGCCCTTTGTGACAGGACACATACCGTTGTTCTAGAGGACTATGGCTGGTTCCCGGGACCCAGAGTCAAACAGCTCACAACTCTCTTGTAAACTCCAGCTTCAGGGGATCCAGTGCTTTAGGGCATCCTTATGCTGTACTCAGTAGTACGCATGTGCACACACACACACAAGCACAAAAATCTTTAAGAAAAATTGATGTTCAGGTCTGAAGTCATCGGGTTTGTTTTCATTGTTTTACATTTATGTGTGTGTGAACATCTGTGTAACAGCATGCATGTGACTATGAAAAAAACTTTCAGAAACTTGTCTTTCCACTGTACGGATTCCAGGGATCAAACTCGGATTGTCAGGCTTGACAGCACCTTCGGGATTGAAGCATCTCACTGCCCCCAACATTTTGAGATGGTTTTAAACTAATCATCTGCCTTTGTGAACTGGCTGCCCTGATATAGGAGCAATCTAACTGTCTTGTTTTTTATGTTACAGGTTCACCGGCTTTGCAGTTTCATACTGGCATGAGGAGATACTCTTCTGAAAAAAGTATTAACCGAATTTCAAATAGATTCCCTTTTGTAAATCAATGGCTCTTTTGTGCTTTTTTATTGTGAATATTCAATGGGACCAATACAGACACAGCTTATGATTGTATACAAATCCTTGCAAGCACATAAAGACAAACTGGAGTTTGTGTATATAAGCATTGTGTGTTCGTGCACAATAAGCATTAAATTACATGTATATTTGTGGAATGCTAATTTAAATGATTAAATTATAACATGAGATGGGTGAAAAGAATAAACTTTTTCTAATGATGCTGCTAGATGTGTAGCTTGCAGTGTCCTGCGCTTTTCTTACAAGGCTACATGTTTCTGCCTAATATATTTGCTGCTGGTGATGAAGACAGAACGCATCACTCGTAGACACCTATTTTTGTATAATGGTAGAAGTTTGAACTTTACTGGGGTATTTTGTCAAGTACTGAAATAAAAATGACTTCACCATTTAACCATACTGTATTTGAACCTTCTTCATTTGTATCTAAGCCACAGCTCAGCTCATGGTGCATGAGATCTAGTAGTGGGTATCTCTCCTCCATTACAGAACATTTTCAGTGTGCCTTTGTATGAACTATCCTTAAGTGTTTTCAACCCATAAATTGGCATTCTCATGATTAGTCCTTATTTTCTTACATTTAGTGTTCTTCCGTCCACACATGCCTCCTCACAAATCTAGACACGGAAATCAGCCCCAAAAATATTAAATTGTATCAATAAGATCCCTACTAAAACAGCATTGTCTAAAATGGCAGTGCTATTGTTTACATCCTGGAGATACTGTTTCATGATCAAAGATCTTTGACTTGTAGGGAACACGAACATAAAGTTGTACATTGCTGGGAATTTCTAATTAATGCTCTTTCCCGTGTTAACAACTAAGCTTTCTAGAAAATAGGAAGACAACTACTTTGAGGAGAAAACTGTGCATAAAAACCTTTTAAAGCTAATACAGTTGCCAAGTCAAGGCAATTCTATGGGAGAAAAGGCAGGGGGACAAGTGCTTGCCAGCTAAATCCACTCCACAGGATGGACTGTCAACCCTCCTATGGCCTTAGGCTTCTGCTGTGTTAGTCTCAGTCTAGTGTGTGATCAGAAGCATCTGTTGAATTCCAGTGCTATATTTAATTCTAAAACTAGTCAGTAAACAGAGCAGCCTTACTCAAGGGTCACAACTCTGCCACAAATCAAAGTCTAGAACCCTTCTCAAACTGATGAAGACAAAATATCTAGGTTTGCAAGGAAAATCAATTATATAAAAACAGTCATCAAACTTTAATAAAAGCAGTGATCTAATGCATGTAAATGCATCATCTATGATATAGAAGTGGTCTCCTAACTACCATAGCAAAGGAGAGAAAAGCATATTTTGAGAGGTCAGCATCTGTTGTGAACATACCTGATTTCTCATGGGGAGCTGATAATGCTAGTGACTTGCCTAAATTCATGGCTGAAGGCAATACCAACGGGAAGTTAATTCATACAAACAGGATGTACGTTTCCAAGTTCTCAGATCCTTCAAACTGCACATACTGAAGGACACGCTTCAAATCCATGAATAGACTATTGAGGTTTTTCTCATAGAGAATTTTAGTGTGAAACTACTAACAGCAGAGATTTGAACCTTCATACAAAGTCTTCAATGAAGTAGTCAAACTCCTTATCAGGGAGGGGTATTTAAGGTATTTTCTCCACTATTGCTTAGTTTACCATTTGGTGTTATCCTTGTAGATGTCTGGAAATCTCACTAGTGTCAGATCTCTCCTCAAACCTATAATGACTCCCTCTCTTATGGTATCTCTCGTCCTGCTCTCCTCTGTTCTTCCCCTCACTCAGCCTTCCTTTTCCCCCCATGTCTTCTTCTCCCTTCCTCTTCTCCCCCTCTCTTTTTCCCAGCTCCCTCTTACCTCCCCACATGCTCCCAATCTGCTCAGAAGATCTTGCCTCATTCCACATCTCTGGGGTACCATGTATATATCTCTCTTAGGGTCCTACCTATTTCCCAGACTCTCTGGCAGTGGGATTGTATGCTGGCACTCCCTTGAGCCATGTCTAAAATCCATATATGAGTGAGTACATACCATGTTTGTCTTTTTGTGACTCTGCCACCTCACTCAGGAAGGTTTCGTCAAGTGCCATCCATTTGCCTGCAAATTTCAAGATTCCATGAAATTTTCTGCTGTGTAGTACTCCATTGTTTAAATGTACCACATTTTCCCAATCCGCTCTTCAGTTGAGGGGCATCTATGTTGTTTCCAGGTTCTGCCTATTACAAATAATGCTGCTATGAACCTAGTGGAACAGACGTCCTTGTTGTATGAATGTTCGTCTTTTGGGTATATACCTAAGACTGGAATTGCTGGTTCTTGAGGCAGACTGATTCCCATTTTCCTGAGGAATCTCCATACTGATTTCCAAAGTGGTTATATGAGTTGGCACTCCCAGCAGCAATGGAGGAGTGTTCCCCTTTCTCCACATCTTCTTGAGCACAAACTATCACTGGTGTTTTTGATTTTAGCAATTGTGACAGGAGAAAGATGGTATCTCAGAGTTGTTTTGATTTGCATTTCCCTGATGGCTGGGGATATTAACAGTTTCTCAAGTGTCTCTCAGCCATTTCAGAATCCTCTACTGAGAATTCTCGATTTAATTCTGTAGCCCACTTTTTAATTGGATCCTTTGGTGGTTTGGATGCTTGCTTCTTAAGTTCTTTGTAAATTTTGGAGATCAGCCCTCTGTCAGATGTGGGGTTAGTGAATATGTTTTCCCATTCTGTGGGTTGTCTTGTTGACTGTGTCCCTAGCCTTACAAAAGCTTCTCAGTTTCAGGAGATCCCATGTATTGTCGACCTCAGTGTCTGTGCTACAGGTGTTATATTCAGAAAGCACTCTCCTATAACCAATTCGTTCAAGGGTACCTCTCTCTTTCTCTTCTAAGAGGTTCAGTATGGCTGGATTTATGTTGAGGTCTTTGATCTATTTGGACCTACGTTTTGTGCATGGCGATAGACATGGATCTATCCGCATTCTTCTACATGCCAGCATTCAGTTATGCCAGCACCATTTGTTGAAGATGCTTTATTTTTTCCATTATATAATTTTAGCTTCTTTGTCAAAGATCAGGTGTTCATAACGTGTATGGGTTAATACCGGGGTGTCCAATTCCATTCCATTGGGCTACCTGTCTATTTTTGTGTCTATACCAAGCTGTTTTCAGGACGATAGTGCTATAATAGAGCTTGAAGTCAGGGATGGTAATGCCTCCAGACGTTGCTTTGTTGAACAGGGTTGTTTTGACTATCCTGGGTCTTTTGTTTTTCCATATAAAGTTGATTATTGTTCTTTCAAGGTCTGTGAAGAATTGTGCTGGGATTTTGATGGGGATTGCATTGAATCTGTAGACTGCTTTTGGCAGGATTGCCATTTTTACTACGTTGATCCTACCTATCCAAGAGCATGGGAGATCTTTCCATTTTCTGGTGTCTTCTTTAATTCCTTTCTTTAAAGAATCGTCCTAAAATCTAATGACTGGAATTCTCTTAATTTATAAGACATGTTGATTTCCAAGAAGGAGAGGATGTGATTGGGTTTGTACATTCCTTCTCAAATCAGAACTAAAATGGCTTGAATTTTGTGCTGGTCTAACTCAGGTGAAATGTATCTTCTTTGGGTATTTAGTATTTACAATAGTCTGAACACTTGTAGGCCAGCAAGATTGATTTCTCTCCAAACCATCAGTAGCCATAGCACCATCCAGCAGTTTTCCTAGCAAGAGTAACACAAAACATTTCTATTTAGAATAAATGTGTTTTATTCTGAATATAAAGCCTACATGGGACGTTGTTCACAACTATTTGGGAGCTGAATTCATATGCCATGACTACTTAGTGGTATAAACATCCTTGGAGACCTGAAATTTGTGTTCATATACTCTATTAGTCAGACATTAGCTGCATTGTCTTATACTATTGGCCTTTAATATCCTTTGTAATAGTAGCAACACCTTAAATTTCTCTGATTTCATTTAGATTATATGCCACTTTGATTATATGTTCTTTGTCTCTTTTTTGGGGGAGGTTTGAGACAGGGCTTCCCTGTGTATTTCAGGAGGCAGTCCTGAAACTCCTTCTGTAGACCATGCTGCTCTCAAACTCACAGAGATCCCCCTGCCTCTGCCTTCTGAGTGTCACCAACTCCGCCCTATGTCTCTGTTTTTTAAAGGTCTTTCACTTTGAAACTTAAACAAAGCCACCCTATTTTATTGAAGACATTATGTGAATGCATATTTAGTCCATTGATTCTCCACTACTGAGACAGAGAGGAGGCTCAGTGGGGAAAGTGACTGCCACACAAGTGTGAGGACCAGAGTTTGCATCCCAGTCTTATTAACATTGAGCAGGCCCAGCAACATGCCTGGATCCCAAGCTCAAGAGGCAACAGCGGGTGGGATCTGTGGAGCAGGCTGGCTAGCCACATGACATAAAGGAGTTCTTGTTCCCTTGGAAACAGCTGGTTGCCAAGGGAACACGCATCTGCTCCTTTATGACATAATCCCCGTGTGAGGGATATAACCTCAGTGCGAGGGGTAAATTCCCTGACCCAGGGTTCAGCGGCTGCTGGATGTAGACTAGTTTGAAGCTTCTGGTGATAGGTACCCTTTCGAGCAAAGTTTTAAAGAAAATTACATAAAGGTAAGCTGTCTTATTTAGTCGAATGAGTAGTTGGGTCACGAGAAAGTTCGGTAGGTATAACTAATAACAGAGACCATGAGACTTTCCCAGTGTCTTCTGGTCTCATTCAGAGAAAAGGACACCTTTCTTACAATGGCCTTCAGAATTCAGTCTGGCCTACTGTCACCCATGTGAGTTCATGTCTAATCTCCCTCTCATCCATCCCATTCTTCATTGGCCACCTTTGTGTCATGCTCTCCCTCTAGGGCACCACTCACAGTGGACTTTGGATCTGTTGCTGACCTCATTCACACTCACAGCTCACCACTTCATCTTCTTCAAGCCTTTGCTGAAATGCTATCTTCTCAGCCAAGGACCTGAGTGAAAAATTACATATAGGAATAATGGAAGAGTGTGACAGGAAGTTACAATTGAGCAGGTGTCATAAGAAACAGCAGTAATTCCACAGACTTGCCCTTCTTAGAGGTGTCATCGCACATCTGATAGTGTGCTATGTGAATTCTTTATATATGAGACAGACAGGGATGTGATTGGTGATTACTAATGGAAACACAGAAATAATCTTTCAATGTAGGAGGCGATGATGACCATCTGTAGTACAAAGAGGGGACAAATTGCAAGAGTTGACTTCCTGAGCCACTGAGAAATTTGTGTCCATTATAAACAGGAAACCTATGAGCTATCCTGGATCTGACTCTTAGGCAACCAGAATCAACAGATAATCACCCAGTTCTGGCAGTTTAGAACACTTCATTGTAGATTTAGATCTACACAATGTGGAGGGTATCTGAGAAAATAACTCCTTTCCCCACTCCCACTCTTTCTATTTCTTTATTGCTATGATGAGTTGTCTAACCTCACATTCTCATTTCCTGCTGTGATTACAGGGCAGTATAGACTTGATTTAAATTGGCACAATAATGTTTGAAATATAGGCATCTCTAAATCACAGGTACTGAAGACATCCTTGGTGCCTGACAGACATAAGGTTTTTATTTTCTACTTTTTCATATGTATGTCCTCTTAACATCACTTTTATGATTAAATTTTACCTGCTAATTTTTCAGTCCAAATGTTAAACCAAAGAAGTGATCCATCTGAGACACACTCCAGATGGGGGAGGACAGACAGTAATATTCAAATTGTAAGCTCGGTTCAACTCAGTCTAACAAGTTTACTGGGCATAAAATTTCACACTGGTCATTTCATTGAGTGTAGATGGGTTTTTTTTCAACTTATATTATGAATCGCACCTTCTTAAGAGCAAGGTTCCCAAGGAGAAGACCCCATGGGGAGCAGTGTCTCTGCCTTGCTTCAGGGAACAAACATCTGGGAGAAGCCTTGGGCAGTAGGAGTTGTTCTTGTAAACTTGGGTGGGCAGGAACCGGCTGGGACAACAGGGAGGGACTTGGGATGGGGTAAGGAAGGAGTAGGGTGTCCTCGGTGTTCCCCCTCAGCCTGGGCTGATAGACCATTGCCACGCGGGTCCCGCCCTGGCCACCACACTCCCCACTGTGGCTTGTCATCTTGAGGCAGCCTCTGCTTCTGAATTTGGAAACGCACCTCTCTATGGTAGAAGCTCAGACTACTGGGAGGAGTTGGTGTTGGGCTCAGGCCCAGAGCCTCAGACCAGGGCGAGCCAGGCAGAGGGGGGGGGGGCAGGGGACACGGGGACGGGACACGGAGAGGACACACCTGTGGAGCCAGGTTCTCAGCTGGGCGGACCAAGCACCTGGGGACCAAGTCAGCAGCAGAGATGGCAGAGACCCCGTGGAGGGCAGATTCGGCCCGTGAGCGCAGAGCTTCCCCCCGGCGGCGGCGGAGCTCGCTTCCCTTGTGTCTGAACAGATCCTTCCTCTCCATCCCATCCTCGCCTGGCCCGCAGACGCGATGGAGGACGAGGAGAGACGGAGGAAGATTGAACATGGAAGAGCAATTGTAGCTGCGTGGCGGCGTAGCCGGGCCGCAGTCGCGATGGAGGACGAGGAGAGACAGAGGAAGATTGAATATGGACGAGCAATTGTAGCAGCCTGGAGGCTTAGCCAGCAGGCAGAAGCGATGGAGGACGAGGAGAGAAGCAGGAAGATTGAATATGCAAGAGCAAAGGTGGGAGCTCAGCAGGCTGGATCGGGGTCCGGGGGCGGGGCCTGGGCGGGGCGGGAGGCGGGGCTCCGCCCTTTCTCTTTCTAAAGGGAGTTTGGGGAGTGGTTTTGGCTTTGAGCTTTCTGCGTTCTGAGTTTAGGGATTTCTTTACTCTGAGGAACACCCCATGCTCTGATCACCATCCTGCTGCCTTTAGGTGTCAGGCTGGCACTCTTGGGTGTGTGTGATTGGCCTGTGACAGCTGCCTCCCCAGCGGAGTGGCTTGAGTGTGCCACAAGTGCCAGCTGTGAGCTTGGCTGTGGGGGCGTTTTTAGAAAGGGTTCTCTCCTCCTCCTCCCCCTCCTCCTCCTCCTCCTCCTCCTCCTCTTGTATATTTGTGTAGAAGGTTTTTGTCATGTCACGTGACCTTTTGTAGTGCATGAAATGGAACTTCTGAACACCAAAAGTTCTGTAAATTAAACAGCACCTGTAGACTTGCTGCTAATATATTTGTTATGTATTTGGTGAGTTCAGTTTTGTGTGGGCATGCGTGTATGGCAAGACCTGTAAACCATCCAGAATAATATGTAGTTGTATTTCAGTGGGCTGAATGAATATTTGACACATGGATTGAATGTAATTTCTTCCTGAAATTACCTCTTTGAGCTTACTTTTGCCCTCCTTGCTTCCTAAAATGATGTTACCTGACTTTCATTAGTGTTTAACATTTTAGTCCTAGCTGTATTCTTGTTTTAATTTTTGTTGTGTAAGCTTTTAAAAAGAAATCACAAGTGCAAGAGGTTCCCAGAATTAAACATCTCTCTTAAAAATAAATGAGAAAGGTGCCCTGCTGTGGATGGTAAGTAAATTGTGTGAATAGGTGGCACTAGGCTATGGGACTCCTGAGGGTGATATAGAAATGATCTGAGAGCTGGAAAGCATCAGTCTCTGGAATTTAGATTATTTTCAATGTTTCCTTTATAGATAAGGCTACAAACCACAAATAGAGCTAAATCTTTTGGCACAAGCTCATTATCTTTAGTGTGAAGATGAAGTCCCAGAAAACCCATGAAGAATGATGGGCTTAACCTCGTTGTGTGTGTCATATTTGAGACATTTGAAAGCCACAGATAATACTGAGCGCCTGCCTCACTCTCCTCTTCTGACTCTGGGCTGATTTTCTTTCTTTCAGTCATTTTCATTTCTTAGTCCTGATTCAGAAATATCCACTTTCTTTGCAGTGCAATAGTAATTACTCTATAAGGGCAGGACAAGCGTCCTTTGTTTTGTCATTCATTTTTAGTGATAGTTTAAGTTTAGTAAAATGACCCAGAGCTTTAATAATGATAAAAAATATTAGATGATAATGTTGCTTTATTCCCCCCCCCCATAGCTTGCTCAGTATCGACAAAGAATAGCCCAATTTGATGGGCAGACTACTAAGAAGAGTAAAAAAGTTTCAAGCTGTAAAGAAGATGAACACAGCTCAAATATTAATGAACATGCAGATGAGGTGTTTAAGAATGTTTCTCAAGGTGTAGAGACCAATGGGAATCCTGATTGCACCGAACTGATATTATTTCCCAGTGGACAAGCAAACAAGCACAATCAGGTCTTAGATGAGGTGAGTGCTTCCAGATTTTCAGCATAGTTCTTAGTGGAACATCAGTGTAATGAGAGTGGCCATCAGTTCAATGTGCAGTTTAATGATGACTTTTGTCCCTTCTTGCAAATTCCAGCAGTACGGTAGTAGCTAGACCTAAAATATTTACTAACCTCTGAGGGAGTCCTGTGGGCTTCATTCAACAGCTATTTATTGGGCATTCACAATGCAAAGATGAGGAAGGCAGATACAAAGAAACCAATGTACATCTTTCAGACCCATGCCAGCAACAGTGAACCTGCTGCTCAGAGTACAGAGGATGACAAAGCCAGCCTTGTGTGTGCTACTTGGGTAGCTTTGGAAGGGTAATATCGGAAGAATGAGTGGGAATCATCGAGGGGTTAACAAAAAGGCAAGGGAAGCAACCTCTGTGCAGAAAGAAATACATTGAAAAAGCATTTCCAAAGGGAAGGAGTAGGGTGATAATATTGAGGGTTTGGAAATTGTTCTCAGGCCAACACCCCTAAAAAGTGCCTAATTAATCCTAATTCCCCAAGTCCCCTCCCCCTTGTTAAATAGTGCAACTTTCTGAAATGGTGGAGTTAGAATGAATTAAAATGGTTGGCAGGTGATTGGCTCACCAACCAAATGAGAAATAGAGGGATGGGTTACTCAGGAGAGTATTAGGAGGATGGATATTATTTTAATTTTGTGCTACAGTATATTTATGTAGAAATAAGTTTCAAATAGATAGGTATTGTACTAACAGGGGTTAATATTTCTGTGACAAAATACCACACCCCAGAAGCAGGGTGGGGAGGAAAGGGTTTCTTCGACTTATGCTGCCACATTTCTGTGCATCTCTGAGCTAAAATCTTGAGTTAACAAAACAAGACGCTTGAGAATCTTTATGTTATCACTTCTATATCTGCCAGTGAGGTAGAACCAGGCCATGCTTATTTTTTCTATCCATCGAGGCAGCTATGAATCTTCAGCTTTGCGCGTGTAGTAATTCTGTGTCTTTGGATATCTGGGAATGTCTTCGATTGGAACCCTTTTGCCTGGGCCCTAAACACTGACCAAGTACCTGTTGCTAAGGACAATCGCAGGAAGGCAGATCTCTGCAACTACTATGGAGAAGGAAACAAGGACCTGATTGTGGGAAACTGGTCTCACACATAGCTAAGGAATGTAATCAGTAAACTTGAACTGCATGGGAGAAACTGTTCCCAATAAATGACTAGATAGTGTTAAACTGTGAGAAGTAAATTGTAGGTTACAGAAAGGAATAAACTACAGGAAGAATCTATAGCAAGAAACAGCCACTTTAATTCATAAGACTATAACACCAAATACATCTTTGTTTTTGGTTTAATCCAACAGAAGAATTATTAATTGTCCTGTGTTGTCTAATGATATGATAGCTGTATTACTGTGTGATCTTGCAGTTTGTAGCAGGGGGTGTTTTTGTTTGTTTGTTTTTGAGATAGAGTTTCTCTGTGTGGCCCTGGTTAAGCAGGACCTTGCTCTGTATACCATGCTGACCTTGAACTCACAGAGATCCACTTGCCTCTGCCTCCCTAGTGCTGGGATTAAGCCATGCATCACTACCCAGCTAGTCTGTTTATTCTTGGTGCCAGATTTCAATATACAATGTGCACTTAAATGTCATATGGAGGGATTGTGTCACAGGAATCATTAGATTTAGAATAAAATATCATGGACTGTGGACCTGAGTTCAGTTCCTAGAGCTCCCATTAAAATGCTGAGAGTGGTGGCTACACTCATAATCCCTGTTCTATGGAGACAGATAGAAGGGTTCCTGGGGCTCAGTGGGCACCTAGTCTCACCTACTTAGTGAGTTCAGGTCAGTGAGAGACCTTGTCTCAAGGCAGATCAGCAGTCATCCTGAGGACGGTACCAGAAGTAGTCCTGTAACTACTAACCAACTAACTAACTAACTAACTAACTAACTAACTAACTAAGTGAGCAGAGCCTCCTGAGTTAGGAACTATAGCTACAGGATTTTAGACTAAGAGACAAGCATATTTCTTTTCCTGCCAGCAGTCACTACTTCTTGGGAAGGCCATTGCAGAACTTGATCTTGAATGTTAAATAATGTTTCTGTAGGAATAGATTGAGGAATTACAGTGATAGTTATTGTTTATAAACACTCTGTGCTTCATGTTACAGGTGTTTGTGTGTATGTGTGTGTGTGTGTGTGTGTTTGTGTGTGTGTTGGATAGTAAAAACAGAAATTAGAAAAATTAGGATTTATTTCTTCTATTTCCTACTTCACAAGTGAGAGGAGCTTTGAATGCCACTGAACTCAAGCCTAAAATCTGGGATAAAGCAAAAATGTTTAATTTTTTACTTTGTAAATTTATATGGATATTTTGGCTATGGGGATTTATGCTTGCTTCCCATGAATGCAGTGCCCATGGAGGCCAGAAGAGGGCATCAGCTCCCCTGAGACTGGAGTTACAGCTGCTTGTGGGTTTTCTTATGCATGCTGAACTCCTTTGGCAAGAGCAGCTGGTGCTCTTAACTGCTGATCCATTTCTCTAGCCTCCAGCAAATTTTTTCATAATGAGTGCTTTGTAAGCTGTACAAGCATTGTAACATCAAAGAGTGTCATTGCTCTTCGAATAATTACGTTAGAATCAAGATCTGAGAATACATTTGAAAAAATGATGCTTCTGATAATAGCATTTAGGAGTCTTATTTAATAATTATAAAGCTTATAAAAATCATACTTTGGTGTTTTGGGCTTACAAAAGGATAGGTACTGTGTATAAGAACATGTCCTCTTGATATTTTTTATATGGAGAAAAATTTACTGCTTACACACTAATTCATAGGTGAAATTTCAGAAATTTGAATAATTTGTAGAGGGTTTTCTTAGTATATTACATCGTTTTAGTAGCATTTTATGTAGTAATTTTCATCATGGTAGTTGCTTTGTGGAAGTAAAATATGGGAAAAAGGCATAATTGTAAATTGTTTCACTTTTAGCCTGAAAGTGAATTTCTATTACAGCACACCATTGTAGTTCAGGAGAGGTAAGATTAACGTCATAATTTCAAATTGTATAGGTAAAAATAGTCACTTTATAACACTAAAATTATTGATTGTTGGTACTTTATTTCTTGTATTTTTACAGACTTCTGTTACATTTCTATAAATACAACAAAATGGCAATAGCATAAATGGTTAGCAAGCCATAGATATATTCTACTGCTGCTGTTTTTCACAATGCTAGCTGACATATTTACCATTCTGTAGATTTATCTTCAAATACATAGAGATTCTGATTAGTATCTGGGAAAGGCTTTCATACTGGGTTTATAGGCAGAAGGCCATGGTGACCTGGTTAGCGTCTGGGAGAGGCCCTGCTGCTGGGTTTCTACATGGAAGACCACTGAGAACTGGTCTCATTTAGCACAGCAATTTTTTTTGATAATTTGTTTTGGGTAAAGCTTCACAAATGTGTGGATTTGCATTAACCATATGGACATTTTATTGGCACTAATGCTGTGGCAGTGACTTTAGGTGAGAAACTGTTAAATAGAGGTGACCTCTTTATGACGAGTCCTCATGCTATGGTGGTAATAGCTTTATGACATTTGTCTTACTCTTTTAAATATGATCACCATTTCTTTGGTTCAGAATTAGAGAACATGAAAACCAACCCTTCTCTCTCTCTCTCTCTCTCTCTCTCTCTCTCTCTCTCTCTCTCTCTCTCTCTCTCTCTCTCTCTCTCTCTTTTTGGTTTTACCAGTCAGGGTATCTCTGTATTATTTTGGAGGCTGTCGGTCCAGCTTGGCCTTGAACTCACAGAGATCCGCCTGCCTCTGCCTCCAGAGTGCTGGGATTAAAGGGGCGCTCCACCACCGCCCTGCGAAATCCCTTCTCTTAATCTAAATGTGTAAACAATTAGTATATTTCATAAATTTCAGTGTAGTGTAGGTTTCAAATAGAAAAGAGAACCATTTATGCTTAAATTAGCACAACACAATTTTATATTAGTAATATGGGTAGGACCTTTGATACCTAATAAATTTAATGTACATTGGAGCTAATTATATACTTACTAGTAGACTAACCAGGAAAATAAACAACAATTAATAAATAAATGGATATCTGATTCACACTATGTAAAATTTCCTCTGTGGTCAGTATGAATTTAAAATCACAAACTCTAAAAGCTACCATTCAAGAATATTATGTCTAAAAAGGACGGGAGAAATTGAGACTAAATTGAAACTAAAGCCATTCATGTTATGCAAGATACTTTGATAAGTGTCACACACAGAGGACAAGAGAAACAGTCTCAGTCACAAAAGCACAGGGAAGAGTAAGTAATCATAGAAAGTAGATGAATGAAGGAAAAATAGGTAGAAACCATTTCTGTCTTACTCTGCAAATTAACAAACCCCTAGTACAGTTTCTGGGTAGGGATGCGAAAAGCCAAACCAAGAAAACTTGAAACCAGGAACAGCAGAGTTATAGGAAACAGCAAAGTGTTGTCAATAATAGCAATAATCGTAAAGAGTCTCCACTTTCCAATGAAAATAAATTGGCTGCCTGAAGAAAACAAAGAAGAGACAATTGTTTGTTGTCTGTGAGAAATACATCTCCCTGGCAAAGACACAGTAGACTGGAAGTGAATGTATCAGAATCCATATACGAGGTAAGAGCAAGCTTAAAAAAACAACACAGAACACCCCAATGCAGATGAAGCAGAAGGGAATGACCTTAAAAAAACCTTCATGAAAATGATAGAGGCCCTCAAAGAGGATATGAGAAAAATCCCTTAAAGAAATGGAAGAAAAAACAAAGCAAAAAATCCAACAAATTCAAGAAAGGGAGAAAAACATGAAGCAAAAATTACAAGAAACAATTCAAACAGTGCAAGGGTTGAAAGCTGAGAAGGAGACAATAAAAAATAACAGTCTGAAGGAATGCTGGAAATAGAAAAACTGGGGAAACAGTCAGGTACTACAGATGCAAGCATAACCAACAGAATACAAGAGATAGAAGAGAGAATCTCAGGTGTTGAAGACACACTAGGTGAAATACATTCATCGACCAAAGAAAATCTTAAGTCCAACAAATCCCTCACACAAAATATTCAGGAAATATGGGACACCATGAAAATACCAAACCTAAGAATAATAGGTACAGAAGAAGGTGAAGAAACCCATCTCAAAGGGGCAGAAAACATATTCAACAAAAATCATAGAAGAAAGCTTCCCCAACCTAAAGAAAGACATGCCAATGAAGGCACAAGGAGCTTACAGAATGCCAAATAGAGTGGACCACAAAAAAGTCCTCTTGACATATAATAATGAAGACCCCAAGCATACCGAATAAAGAAAGAATACTTAAAGCAGCTAAGGAAAAAGATCAAATAACATATAATGGCAAACATATCAGAATTACACTTGATTTCTCCAGGGAAACTCTGAAAGCCAGAATGTCCTGGATAGATATTCTACCAACACTGAGAGACCACGGATGCCAGCCCAGACTACTATACTCAGCAAAGGTTTCAATCAATATAGATGGAGAAAACAAGATATTCCATGACAAAACCAGACTTAAACAATACATATCCACTAATCCAACACTACAGAAAATTCTAGAAGGAAAACCCAATCCAAGAAAGTTAACTACAACCAAAAAAAAGAAACCATAGGCAACAGATAATCCCACTTTAACAACAGTCAAAAGAGAAAAGGGGTGAAATCCACATAAAATTCCTTACCACCAACAACCATTCCAAAACAAACAAGAATGCAGAAGACCAAAGATCATTAATATCCCTCAATACTAGATGGTACCTAACTCAGCTTAAAATGGCACAGGCTAACAGAATGGGTTCAGATCTAGACAGAATCCGTCCATTCTGCTGCATGCACAGAAACATACCTCATCTTCAAAGACAGACATTACCTGCAGAGATAAAGGCCAGTGTAGGCAAAACGACTATGTTCAACAAGTCAACATCTGGACACCAATTCTGACATCAAGCACGAGTAGCAGATCTCTAGTATCTGAACAACAGCTCGACTTTAACACTGAAATGAATCAGATAGACAGTGAATGGCATTGGACACTTCGATATTCACTCATCAATGTATGAACATACCTGATCTCAGGATAGAATCTACGATTCTGAACATCTATAGCATCTTCAACAAATGGTGCTGGCATAACTGGATATTGGCATGTAGAAGACTGTGTGTAGATCCATATCTATCACCATTCACAAAATTTAACTCCAAATGGATCAAAGACCTCAACATAAATCCAGCCACACTGAACCTGTTAGAAGAGAAAGTGGAAGGCACCCATGAATGAATTGGTACAGGAGACCGCTTCTTGAACATAACTCCAGTAGCACAGATACTAAGATTGACAATTAATCAATTGGACCTCCTGAAACTGAGAAGCTTCTCCAAGACAAAGGACACAGTCAGCAAGACAAAAAGGCAACCCCACATCTGACAGAGGGTTGATCTCCAATATGTACAAAGAACTCAAGAAGCAAGACTCCAAAACACCAAAGGATCCAACCAAGTATTGGGGTACAGAACTAAATAGAGAATTCTCAATAGAGAAGTCTAAAATGGCTGAGAGACATGTAAGAAAGTTCTCAACATCTCTAGCCATCAGGGAAATGCAAATCAAAACAACTCTGAGATAACATGTCACTCCTGTCAGAATGGATAAATCAAAATCTCCAACAACACCTTATGCTGGCGAGGATGTGGAGAAAGGGGAACACTCCTACACTGCTGGTAGGAGTGCTGACTTGTTCAGCCACTTTGGAAATCAGTATGGCAGTTTCTCAGGAAGATGGGAATCAGTCTACCACAAGACCCTGCAATTCCACTCTTAGGCATATAACCGAAAGATGCACATTCATACAACAAGGATATCTGTTCCACTATGTTCATAGCAGCATTATTTGTAATAGCCAGAACCTGGAAGCAACCTAGATGCCCCTCAACTGAAGAGTGGATAGAGAAAATGTTGTGCATTTACACAATGGAGTACCATTCAGTGGGAAAAAAACAATGGAATCTTGAAATTGAAGGCAAATGGATGGCACTAGAAGAAACCATCCTGACTGAGGTAACCCAGTCACAAAAAGAGAAACATGGTTATGTACTCACTCATTTATGGATTTTAGACATGAATCAGGGGAGTGCCAGCATACAGTCCCATTGTCAAGGGAGTCTGGGAAACAGAACCTTCATCTAGCTACTGATAAAGCAGAGACAGACACCCACAGATAAACACTGAACTGAACACCTGGAATTCAGTGTCAGAAAGAGAGAACTGATGGGCAAAGGAGTTAAGACTGTGCTGGTTTAACCCACAGAAACAATTGACCTGAACAAGAGGGAGCTCTTGGACCCCAGATTGATGGCTGTGTGGAAAGCATGGGACTGACCCAGACCCTCTGAATGTGGGTGTCAGTGAGGAGGCCTAGGTAATCTATGGGGCCTTGGGTAGTATTTATCCCTGTCTTACGAATAGACTTTGAGTGCCCATGCCACAATATGGGATGCTCTCTCAGCTGGGACTCTTGCGGGAGGGTCTAGGCCCTGCCCTGGATGAAATGACAGCCACTGGAGATCTACCATGGAGTGCCTCACCCTACCTGGTGATTGGAGTGGAGCTTTGGGGAGGTCTGGAGAACCTAATGGGGAAAGCAGGGGAGGAGGGGATGAAGAGGCACTAGGATTGACATGTGAAACAAGGTTGTTTCTTACTTAAATAAGAAAAGAGACCGATGCAATAATTAATGAAATTTTCCAATTGATAGAAACAAAGGAGAAATTACAAATTCAATTCTAGCATGTAAGTATTATGGGTACAACGTTTATAGCTTTGTTTGGGTTTTTTGTTTTGTTTTGTTTTTTTTTGAGACAGGGATTCTCTGTGTCTTTCAAGGCTGTCCTGGAACTAGCTCTTGTAGACCAGGGTGGTCTCGAAATCACTGGGTTCTGTCTGCCTCTGTCTCCCCAGTGCTGGTATTAAAGATATGTGCCACCCAACAAATGGTACTGGGCCATTTGTTGAACAAATGGTACTGGGCCATTTGTTGGTTTTTAAGCAATGAATTATATAATTTTTTCAATTCCAGGACAAATCAAAACTCACTATGGAGCCATTTGCTGCTTTTTTGTGTAGTAAAAGAAATACATTAGTGTACTACTTTAGAGTACTGAAAACACTGGTAACTTTGTGTTGATATTACTAACCAAAATTTGTTTATTTGAGACAGTGTTTCTTTGTGTAGCTCCCAAGCCTTTTCTGGAAACTCACTATGTAGACTAGGCTGGCCTCATCACAGAGATCTGCCTGTTTCTGCCTTCTGAGTCCTGGGATTAAAGGCTTTTACTGCTAACACTGCACAGCATAACCAAGAATTGTAACTCATTTTCATGAGTGGTTTCCTGCTATTATTTATATTAAACTCCCTATTTCTGCTTTTAAAGTCTTCAAAATCTTACCAAGGTGGCCTGAATGGATTTTTGCAGGCATCACTCTGTAGTTGTATTGGACCTTTGCAGTCCTGGCATGGTTTTAGTTAGGTTGTAAATGGTAACTGGATATACTCTACACCTTTCATTTACTTTATGTTTACTTGGGAATCCACCCTGCCTAGTATTATAACCTAGAGTTATCTGAAAGAAAGGAACCTCACTTGAGAAAATGCCTCCATAAGATTGGCCTGTGAGGCATTTTCTTAACTAGTGATTGGTGAGAGAGGGCTCAGCCCATTATGAGTAGTGCCATCCTAGGGAGGTGGTCCTGTTTTCTCTAAGAAAGCAGGTTGAGCAAACCACGAGGAGGAAGCCACCAAGAAGCAATCCTCCATGGCCTCTAAGACAGCTCCTACTTCCAGGCTCCTGCTCTACTTGAGTTCTTGGATTGACTTCCTGTGATGATGGAAACATAAGGAAATATACACCCTCCTCACCAACTTGCTCTTGGCAGTGGTGTTTTATCATTCAGCAGAAGTACCCTGACTATCACAGTGTCTGGTTGCATTTATCAGTGTTTGACAGCAAGTATCACAAAACAACTTGAAATATCTTAAGCCTGAGAGTTCACTGGAAGTATGCAGGTGTCCTACAGAATTTAGGGACAGAAATATAATCAAGACTTTGAAAGATATTGGAACTAGAGTCTGAAAAGTAGCCAGGATGCAGCAGTATGTTCCTGACCACTTCTCTTGGCATTGTGACCTCGGTCCTCTTTCCCTCACTAGAACTGTTTTCTCTGAACTATCATTTAGAAGATAGTTTGGTGTCTCAGTCTGTCAGTCCAGTCATAGCATCAGCTGATCTCAAAATCCTGAAGTGAAGAGAGGTCACAGAGATCCAGTGTCAGCAGAATAAGACTCCAGATGTCTGTTCGTGAACAATCATTGAGTGTTCAGTAGGTTGAAGTTTCTTTCTATTTTCAACTTACAGGTCAGTGAGACATTGCAGAGCAGCACCCACAGTACCACTGCTGAGGAGCTGGTTCTGGTGAAGCAGCAGGTCCACGTTCAACATCAGCAGCTGGAGGAGCAAAACCATTTGTTGATGGATTATCAGAAAAAGGAGGAGGAATTAAAAACTGAAGTTACCTTTTTACAAGAGAAAATTAAAGTATATGAAATAGTAACGATAGATGCCAGCTAGCTTGTTACAGCTTTGTATTTTTCTTATTCATGTTTATTATGCATGTGAATTAGAAACTTTTATAATAAGTCAAACTCTTTGACTATGGAAATAATTTATTTCAAAAGTAATTGAGAATCTCATACTAACTGGATATGTCACACCAATATAGTTGTTAAGATAATACTGTCCACTAATGTATTCCTTAATGTGGTATGCATATGTTACCTGAAGTCCTCAGTAGAAGCTAAATTTATAACTCCAATATCTATCTTGTCCCTTATGAATTATTCCTATTTATTTTAGCTTTGATACTGAAATTGTGAAAATGCTTTTGTCACAAGGTAAAATTCTGCAGATCATTACAAAAATTAAATGCAGTTAATTATGTATGCAAATTATGTTCTAATTCTTGGAAACATTTAGGCATTAAGGTTCTTTGGGTCAGGGGGTGGCATTATGTATCACATATATTATAATCTTAAATTCTAAGAACAACTCATCCTGAAAGCTTTGCCTCCCTGAATTCAAGTGAGAAATGTAAATTGAAAAGTGATTTGTTGCTGGCTGCTGTACTTCCACACCAGAATTGGGATTCAAATGGCTTGGGACAGGGCAGAGCTCTTGCACCACACTGCCTTTTCCTATGTAAAAATGTGTTACCATCCATAGCAAATCAAAAGCACAATCTGATTTAAAGTTGTAGGCTCAGAAAATTCATTTTAGGTATGATGTGAGTCCTGAGCTTGAACAGACGTGAATTAGGTTGTTCCAAGTTCGAGACGCTGCTTAAAAATTCAATTTATAATAGAATTATTAGTTGGCAACCATTAACCATCATGGGAAACTGTATAATTCAGGTCCTTTGGATCTCATTAGCCTGGCAGTCTTTTCTTTTCCTTCTTTTTTCCTTCATTCTTTCTTAGCAGTGCTGGGAAGAGAACCCAGGAAATCATACATGCTAAACAAATCAGGGTATATAGTTTTAATTTAAAAATTCATTTTATTTTTATTATTTAAAATTTTTCACACAATATATTATTATCATATTCTTTCCTGTTCTCCCTGATGGCTCCCACCAACCTTAATTAAAAAATTTAGTCACATCAAATATAATTCAGTATTCCTAAGAAGGTGTGAGCTGCTCTAGAACTCTTGTTTGCTCCTACGTGTCTAGGACAATTGAGGGTGGACACAACACAACAGTTACTTTTTATAGAATGATGTAAGAAGTGTGACTTCTATCTGCCTTTTGTTGATAAAGTTAAAACAAAGTTACCAGAAATTGTTATACATTGATTGTTTCAGAGCAAAACAATTGTAGGGGATTAAAAAAACAAACTTAATGCAAAGTTCTTCAATTGTTTTAATATGTACTTCAAAGTCCTGGATTGGACATTTATGTCATCGTTCTTCTGTTTTCACTAGATTCACGAACAGCAAACAGATGGTGCGAAACTTGAGTTTGCAGAGGAAAATGTGGCAGAAGAGGAATCAGGGATTTTTTCAGCATGCTCTCAGGCTGGTTTACAGAACACTGGTAAATTTTAAGTGTAGATCTTGTTACAGTACTTTTACACCCAATAATCTGATGACCTTTCATGGTCATCTTCTCATTCAGTTTTCTCATCTTTAACATGAAAGTCCAGACTCTTCATCTCTTTTGTCCTTATCATTTCTCACACTCTATGTTTCTAAATTGTTTGAAACTTTGTTAGATTTAGTGATTCTACAAACAGGAGGAGAGAAAAAGTGGTCTTTAATCACACTGGGATTTTTATGAGAAGAGTAAGTTATCACTATAAGGATGTTTTTAAAGAGTCACAAGTATTTTTAATACACACAAGTATTTCTGCATTGTCATAAAGAAACTTGGACCAAGGTGTGCCTTTCCTTCTGTTCTGATGACACAGACACACACATCAATCATGAGAGTGAGCTGTCTTCTCTGCCAGAGAGTGAAGACAGTAAAGAACATGAAAAGCAGCTTCAGGGGTTAGAGAACCCTGTGAACGCCTTAGAGCAGCAGCTGAAAGCAACTGAAGCTCATTATGGAACAGAGATCCCGATGGTTCAGGGAAGCGTTGAGACCATCCACGGACAGTCAGCACATCCGAGGTATCCATCTTGTGCTAGAATACCAGGAAAATAGAATAAGGGATGATTACAGATACATATGGTAGACATGCCATTGGAAGTATAGAGAACATACTAGGACTCGTGTGTTTTGGTAGAGAATATGGAACTTGACTTCATTTATATAAATGATGAAACCAGATAGGAAGGGACCAGTAGACACATTAGGTCTAAAGGGTAGCAGTCAATTCAATGTTTACCAAACTGGTCTTTTTCAATTTGGGATAAATACCTATAAAGCTTACAGAATGAAGTCATTGCCCATGAAGTGTCAGGATCCCAGGTATTGCACTTAACATCAATTAGGATTTTATCACAGAGAAATAGGATGCAAGCATCAAAGATATCTTTGTACTATTTGAGATTGTAGCATTATTTATATTACTGAATGTTTGAAAGGGCTAGATGCCATCAGAAGTTAAGAGATAAAGCTAGACAATGACATCAGTTGTGTATGGAAAGTTTTAGACAGAACAAAACGTGAAAGAGAATAGGAGAAAGAAGAGTAGAGCAGAAAAGAAAAAGGAAGAAATTGGAAAATTAAAATGGAGAATGGAACAAAGAGGGCAGTATGGATACACGTGAATGGGGACTGGGTAATTTTGTTTCCTGAAAATGAAAACTACAGTTTTCTAGCTTTTTCCTCTCCTGTGTTCCTAAATGTTCATGTTGCTTTATTTTTATTATGGGTATTAAACATTTTAGAATAACATAAATTAATGAATGCTTGTAGAACAATGTAAAATAGAGACATATGCTGAAGACTACACGAAGAGTAGATTAACAACAACAAAGTCCAAAAGTCATAATGTAACTGGGAACCTTGTCTTCCTGCCCCTGTATCTCATTTCCACTGATGGTAATCATTCTGAATGTTGTTTTGTTGGTGTGTGTGTGTGTTAAATATGTTTTAATAAAATTGGTATTTTGTTGGTCTTTTTACTAGACAATGTATCTTTAATAACCATAAAACTAAGGCCGGTATGAATATCTTAATATACTTTATAAAATGGTGTGAAGTTTATCTGTTGATCTGCAAAAATTCTCTTGTCATCACATTACTTTTAAATGTAAAAGTTAGACAAAAATGGACTTATGTTACAGTATCTGTAAGCCTTGGCATATCATGTTTCATGTTTTGTTTCCCCCTTTCCCACTATATGAATGTATGCTATAAACTTTATAAAATGACTCAAAACCCTTACTAACATTAACCACCATGTTTTGTTTATATTTAGTGTTGATTCAGTGGTATTCAAAGACAATGATTCACAGAAAACTGTTTGCCGTGGAAATTCTCGACCTGACCACGTCATCATCGTCATAGAGGTAATATTTCTTCCCTTTATTTTTAAACATTAAATACCTTGATTTTTCTTACTATCATTTTTATGAATGTGTTTTCTTAACTATTTACTAAGGAGAAAAGTTTTAATACATTTTTTAAAGACTTGCATTTTTTCTTAGCCCAAGGAAAAATGAACACAAGTACTTGCTTTTTTTCTTTTGTTTTGTTTTTTGTTTTTTGTTTTTTATTTTTTTGTTTTTTTGTTTTTTTTTTTTTTTGCTTTTTGGTCATGGTGGGTTTTTTCTCTCCTTTTTTTATTTATCTTTTTAGGCATGTTACTCTCAGTTCCCGCTCCCTTTCCTCCTCCCCTGGACCCACAATCCTCCCAAGCCCCACCCTACTCCATCTCCCCTCCACTTCTCAGGGAGGGTAAGGGCTTCCATGAGGGATTTTCAGAGTCTGCCATATCATCCAGGGCAGGGCCTAGGTCCTCCCCTATGTGTCCAGACTGAGAGAGCATCCCTCCATGTGGAATGGGCTCCCAGAGTCTATTTGTATGCCAGGAATAAGTACTTCCCTATTCCCCAAGGTCCCATAGATTGCCGAGGCCTCTTCTCTGAAACCCAGGTTGGGGGGAGGTGGTCTGGATCCGTGTCATGCTGGCCTCTCAGTCTTCAGTCTGGGGTCCATGCGTTCATGGGGTCAGTTGCCTCTGTGTGTTTCCCTACCCTGATCTGGATTCTTTTGCTCAACACTCCTCTTTGCAATTGGGTTCCAGGAATTCAGTTAAATTTTTAGCTGTGGGTGTCTGCCTCTGCTTCCATCAGCCCCTGGATGAGGGTTCTAGGATGGCATATAAGGAAGTCATTAATCTCATTATCATGGGAGGGCATTTAAGGTAGCCTTAATGCCAGTTGGTGTCATTCTTGAAGATCCCTGAAGATCTCACTAGTGCCAGATCTCTTCTCCAACTTATAATGGCTCTCTCTGTTATGGTATCTCTCATCCTTCTCTCCTCTATTCTTACCCTGGCTCAACCTACTGCCCCCCCATGTCCTCCTCTCCCCTCCTCATTTCCCCATCTCTTTCTCCCATCCCTTCTCCACTTCCCTCCCCCAATCCAATTAGGAGATCTCATCCCATAACCCTTCTCCAGGTTACCATGAATCTCTATTTAAGTGTCCTCCCTGCTTCCCAGACTCTCTGCCCTGCTCCATGTTTAAAATCCATATATGAGTGAGTACATACCATGTTACCTGTACTCCACAAAATTTGAAAATTTAAAGGAAATGGATGATTTTATGGATAGATATCACTTGCCAAAATTAAATCAAATTCAGATAAGCATTCTTAATAGATCTGTAACCCCTAATGAAATAGAAGCAGTCATCAAAAGTCTCACAACCAAAAAAAATACCCTGGCCCACAAGGCTTCAGTGAAGAATTCTGACAAAAATTCAAAGAAGAGTTAACTCCAATACTCCTCAAACTGTTCCACACAATAGAAGCAGGAGGTTCACTGCCAAACTCTTCAATTACCTTGGTACCCAAGCCACAGAAAGACAAAACTAAGAAAGAGAACTACAGACCAATTTCTGTTATGAACATTGATGCAAAAATACTCAATAAAATACTAGCAAATCAAATCTGAGGACACATCAGAAAAATCATCCACGTGATCAAGTAGACTTCTTTTTTTCTTATCTAAGTATGGTAAATTTTGTTTAAACTTTGTCCTGATTTATTTCATTTTGATTAAAGTATAGTGACATTAGCTCCTCTGTTCCTTTTCCATTCTCAGGTCTCCCCCATGTGCCCCTCTTACTTCTCAGCTTCACATCTGTTTTCTTTATTATTATAACACACACACACACACACACACACACACACACACACACACACACACGACTGCCTTATGCTTGGGAAATCAGTTTCAGTACCCTGGTCTTTCCACTGTGGGGAAACAGAACAGGTCATCTTTCTACCAGTGTTCAGGAATGCCCAAGATCCCAGTTCCTGGTGCTTATGAATGGGTCCTCATGTAGCAAAGGTCATATCTTCATAAAACTCTTGGAACAGTGAATGACACATAGGGAAACATCCCGGAGCTCCACTCTTCAAATCTCCAGCAGCAGAGCTGTGATCTCCATCTTGGTTTTTTGTTTTTTGGTTTTTTTTTTTTTTTTGGTTTTTAAGAGACAGGGTTTCTCTGTATTGTTTTGGAGGCTATCTGTCCAGCCGGCCTTGAACTCACAGAGATCCGCCTGCCGAGTGCTGGGATTCAAGGCGTGTACCACCACCACCCGGCTCCATCTTGTTCTTATTGTAAATTTTTAAGTATACTGTCAAGCTAACTAGCTTAAATATTGTGAAATGACAGATAAAATTAAGGGATTGGAAATTTACTCATATAAAGCAGGATTTTATTTTGTTTCAAATCCTTTGTTGAATTTCTGTTGAACATTTGAAATATGGAAAGAAAAGCACCTCTGTTGGTTACGGCTTTGACCTCTAAGAGAGTTCACATATTTAGTAGGTAGCAATTAAGTAATTTACTGGAGAGATTTATATGTGCGTATGCAGAGTGATTGGTACTTTTGCAAATAGCTGTTGCAACTAAATTAAAAAAAGGTACTTGTGTACAGATGAGTTCATACTTTCTGGCCATGTTTCTTTGCAATCTCCACAGATGTGGATTTTACATTTAAAAAGAATTAAATCCTTTTCCCAAGTAAAGGTGTTTATATAAAATCTTTATTCTATTGTGGTGATACATTTTACATTTCATATGAATTCTTATTGAAATAATATTTTTAGTGATATTTTAAACATCTTATTAAAACAAGAATCATTGCATGTGGCTATTTTGGACATTTATTTTATTTAGATCAGTGGTTCAATAACTTTATGGTTGGGGTCAGTGCAACATAATGAACTGTACTAAAGGGTAGCAGCATTAGGTAGATTGAGAACCACTGATTTAGAGTGACCATAAGGTTTAGTGACACTACAGTCAGTGTTTTACTATAAATAATAGTACTCAGATGTGAGCACAGAAGTAATACTAATGCTCATATATATTAATATAATATGTTAATCATTTTATCAATATATTATCTATATAAGTAATTATAATATTCATTAATTAATTATAAATAATTATGACTGTTTAACTGTTTTAGTACTTACTGTACTTGGTGGTAGACTAATACATGTAATCATAAATAATATCACAAATAAATGAGCATGTACAGGAACAGTCCAGGTCCAGAGAACAGCCAGCTGTTGATCTCAATGAAGCTGAATGTAAGTGCCTTGTCTTTGATGCCATAATGAAACTGTAACACATATGCATATTACATGAAAGCTTTGTGCTTCTGAAAGAATTTGTAAAGAACTTTAAAGTTTATGAAGGTATTCCACTTATTGAAAAACCATAGGCTATAGAAACATTACAAATCCAGTACCCTTCAAATGCTATCAGCACACACATTTGTGCATTGCAAGATGGCAAAACATTCTGGAGGCACAGATTTGAAGCAGGAGGGAAATGGCTCACTGCTACTGGTTCAGCTGTGTGGATTCAAAGAAGGCATTGTCCCTGCTTTTGTCATCCGTGCCCCTAAAGGGACTTCCTTGTTACCTATCTCAATCAGTATGTATCTGAAGCTTCTAACTATATATAATTCTAAATATAATATAAAATATATTTCTACACAGACAACATATTAATATAATTAATCATGTCATAATTATATGTTACATAGATGGATGAGATGCCTGAGCCATTTACACAGAACCAAGAAAAAACAGAGTCATTTAGTTATCTACATGAACTAAATGAGCATGTACAGGAACAGTTCAGGACCAGAGAACAGCCAGCTGTTGATCTCAATGAAGCTGAATGTAAGTGCCTTGCCTTTGGTCACTGAGACAGGAGATGTTTCAGTCTGATGTACAGCCAGGTTTGTAAACCCTCAGTATAATTGAAAAATTATTATAGTTTGTCCTCTAAGTTTCCCTAAGTAAATAAAAAATTGAAGAATGCACACACAAACACGTTATAAAAAGAATTTATAGAATTAGAGGTAACATTTAAAAATTTCGATGATTCAAAAGTAGATGGTGGTGACTCTGAGGTTTTTTTCTTCAAAATGAGAAAACTGAGGCTAAAGCTGTTGTTTGTATGCTATAAGGTCATAATTAAATGTTATTGCAGATTTAACCTCTAACACTCTCTTCTATTCTCTCAGGCTGTTGAGGGTGCTGACCTTCTAGAATTTCTTACAATATCAACCTTCTCTAGTAAATTTAAAATGTGGCTAAATTCACAACACTTGATGTATATTAGGAGTCTGTCTATTTCCATATGTATAATAAACTATATTATATATGTGTGTTGTGTTCTTTATTATAGCAAACTACTAGACATTTTAGGGAGATTTCATGTTTATGTACAGTAAGCAAGGAAACTTCCTGCAACATGACAGTAAAGCTCGGCAGCAGGCTTTTAATAGGATGAAGTGACGGAAAGTTTTGCTAATAGGATGGTTTTATTATTACTATTAGCATCTGATGGTAAGCTTGGCCTAGATGTACACATCTGCTATCTCAACACTTAGAAGGCTGAGGCAGGAGCATCACAATGTTGAAGGCTAGCTTAGGGTATGCCAGTGAGACCCTGTCTCAAAAAACAAAGCCTCATTGTGAATTTAAATTGGAGGCAATTCCATTTCCCTACATTGTGTCTTACAGGTATTGTTGATGGGTATTCAGATGAAAAAATTCTTTTGGAAAGAGAAATTCAGGAAAAGGCCTGCATAGTAGGTCATATAGATCAGGAGTTGCTATGCATGAGCGGGAGACTTCCAAAACTTGAAGAAGAGCAACAGCAAATACAGGAGGAGCGAGCTTTGCTGTCCAGGCAGAAGGAGGCCATGGGAGCAGGGGCTGGCCCAGTGGAGCAGCGTATGTACTGAGACTTTGTGTCTTTTAGTTCCTCTCCTGTCTTTACTCTTCAGATGCTTATGTGACAGACTATCCTCTCCAGTGCTGTTATTACAAACTTGAAAAATCATAAAATACACTTTAAAAGCAAATGAATTAATAGCCATTTTCATTTTTCATGTAATCATATCTTCTCTTTTGCCTTTTAAGGCTTTAACTGTTAACAGGACAATAGAATTATTCATTTCTGCTCACACATCTGTATCAAAAAGAAAAAAGCTACATTTATTGAGGCTGCATGCTTAGGAAATGGGTAAAGAGAGATCTTTTATTGGGAGAGAGGTCATGAGTGTGTTGTGAACCCTCATCGCTGCTGGTCATGGGCAGGTGTGGGCAGTGTGGGCTTGCCAGCCAGAGAGCAGAAGACATCTGACATCTCCTTTAGAAGCATTCACAGAACATTTAACTTCATAATGGCTGATTGTTACATCTTGATTTTATAGCTTGTTGAGTGGGAAATATGTGTCTTTGTGTTTGTGACTATGGACTTTAAATCCTACTTATCCAACCTTCTTTGATTTTAAATGTATAGTTTGGATCTATAAATTTGGAGTTTCTCTAGTTTTATCAGCATAGAAATAAAACATACATTTTCCCCTTTGTGGGGGGGTTGCTCAAATAGTTTGTCACAGGTTTAGGGCTGGAATTTTTAAGATTTAAAGATTTCATGTCATACATACAACATATGCAAGAGACATGGAACTGTGGGTAGCAGTGACATCAGCATTTTAATGTGTGCAGATGTGAATTATCATATTTCAGGGAGATGGAGACATGAGTATAGTTTTGTTTCCTCTCCTAGGGCCAGCAGATGTTGCATTTGATGCAGCTCCTGGATCAGGTGTTTGGACAGTTGCATGCAATGTTGTTGGGTGGGAGACTCACAACTCAAAGTTTGGGTGACCCTAGATTTTCAACTTACTTTTCTAATTTACAGATGCCTGTTGTGTTCCTTTCATTTTCTTTTAACAGAACACAGCTTAATTTACAATGAAATATGTTTTGGCTTGCTATTAACACCTGAGGTTCATACTTACCTCAGGTATTATCTTATTTCTTCTGTTTTTGCACAGAGCCCAAAACCATTTTGATTTTTCATAAGAAAATGTTGAGTCTCTTTAAGAAACAAAGTACTTTTTCTTTTCTAAAAATGCATTATTTTTTGTTTATTTCTTTTTTTTTTTGAAACAATGTTTTTAAAATACCCATCCCAGTTCCTTCTACTCCCCATCCTCCCACTCACATCACCATCTCCCCTCCCCCATCCACTGCCCTGAGAGGGTGAGGCCTCCCATGGGGAGTCATCAAAGTCTGTTATATCATTCAGGGCAGGGCCAACACCCTCTCTCCTGTATCTTGGCCAAGCAGGGTATCCATTCATAGGGAATGGGCTCTAAAAATCCAGTTCATGTACTAGGGATAATTACAGATTTCACTACCAGCAGCCGCATAGACTGCCCACACCCCCCTAACTTTCACCCACATTCAGGGAGCGTGGTTCAGTCTTATACAGGTTCCCCAGCTGTCCGACTGGAGTCAGCTCCTACTTGCTTGGGAAAGCTGTTTCTGTCGGTTTCCCCAACATGGTCTTGACCACTTATCTCAAATTATTGTTCCTCCCTCTTTACAGTTGGACTCCAAAAGTTCTGCCCAGTACTTAGCTGTGGATCTTTGTAACTGCTTCCATTAGTTACTGGATGAAGGCACTATCATGCCAGTTAAGGTAGTCATGAATCTGATTACAGGGGTAGGGTAGTTAAGGAAGCCTCTCCACTGTTGCTTATGTTCTTCATTGGGGTCATCCTTGTGGATTCCTGGGAAAGTCCCTAGTGCTAGGTTTCACAACCCTCATAATGGCTCCCTCTATCAATTTCTCTTTCCTTGCTCACCCTCTCTGTCCTTCCCCCACAGGAGGGAAGGCTTATCTGTTAAAGGGTAGCCTCACATCGAAAGATAAACAAATTGTTTTTATTTTTTGAATATATTAAGTCTCCGTTCTCTGATTTTTTTTCATAGTTTTCCTTGCAAAACACAGAAGTTGTTAAGCTCATGGTATCAAATGGATACGTTCATTTACTAAGAAGCATTTTGTCTGGTTTGGTTTGATATTAACACATAACAATGACAATATTTTAGGAAAGATATTTTCTTTCCTAAAATCTGAACACAGTGTTGCCACGTTAGTCAGTGTAATAATTCTACAACGTTATGTTCTCCTTTTGTTTTTGCTATCTATACTTTATCACCTACATTAACAACAGCTAATCCTCACAAGGTCCTTTCTATACCCCAGACTCTAATCTTTACACTCATTAGTTCATTTCATCCCCAATTGCTCACATAACAAAACTGAAGACCATCTTATCAAATGTCACATAGGAGAAAAGTAGTAGATGTAGGAAATGAATCTGCTCTCATGCACTAACCACATGGATCCCCATATGTGCTTGTGTTCCCTTGTTGCACAAACTTGTAAACATGAAGAGGGACCTCAGGGATATGGAACTAATGTGATAAAGTACAAGACTAATCAGAAACCCTGACTGTCATCTCCTTCCTCTTTCTGTTCCCTTTTCTCAGTTAACATTTTAACAGTATCTGCTTACTGTATTCATTGTGTATGCACATACAGGTGAGTATTTGCTTTGAAATGTACTTAGTTTTGCCTATGGTAAAAAATGTGGTCAGTGTTTTACGTTTTAATTCAACTGAACTTTGTTCTTTTCCTAATCATAAAAATGTTTTATTCTGTATTTACTACATTGTTCTCACAAACATACTTTTTGTAACAGAAACTCTGAACAAAGGACACATGGACCAGGAGCAACTGCACACTGTACCTATGGAAAGTGTTGGCATGGCTGCCGATGAGCTCCAGGCTGATGCACTGCAGCCTGAAGATGTCTCTGCCCAGGACTCTTCTGAGCTTCTAAAGACCCTGACTCCTGTCGGTGGCCTTAAACAAAACTGCAAAGGTTACCGATGTCAGGAAGCACAGTTACTAACCCTGGAGCAAGGAAAGTCAAAACCAGAACTTCTTCAAAAGAAGATCAATATTCTTCAAATTTTACTAGTAGAGAAAATAGCTGAAGCCACCGTTAGTCAAGCTCAACTGGAGGCCTTTCAGCAGTACGTGAAGTACCTCCAAGAGAAGAGAACATCAGAACTAGAAATGACAGATAGGTACAATGTAAATCCTCTGACAGGAGACAACACAGTATTAGACATCTACACATTAAGTATGAGACTAGAACAGTTAGAGAACCAAGTAGCTGAAATGCGTTCTAGTTTCATTGCAGAGAAAAAACAACTCGAAATTACAAAGAAAAGGGTTTCTGATATAGAAAACATACTGAAGCTACAGATGCCTCTAGATGAGGACACTACAAAAAGGCAGGAGATTAAAGAAAATGAAAGAAGCCTTCAAGATTTGGATATATCTGAGGTTAGTTTTCACTCAAGATTTGAATATCTCTGATGTTAGTTTTCAGTGTGATTTTTTTCAATTAAATGATCTAGGTAACTCTTTGTTCATTAAGTTGACTGATACTTTACTAATAAGTCTGGTATTTGGTTCATATCAAACAACTTATATGTAGTGAGACTTCAGGAGAATACACTGTTTAAAGCAGAGGATTCAGTTCATTTCACTCAAACATTTTGGTTCATGAAATTTGTGGCACTTGGGCTCAGAAAGCTCCACTTTGAGATAGTGGGGTTACTTCCAGACAGAACTCCCAATAAGGTGAGGGGTACCTTGAATGGTTATGGAAAAGGCTTTTGGATGACCTGATTGGCTACCTGAGGCCCAGCTGCTCACAATCGGCCCCATGAGGTTTAGCTGTCTTATTCCTCCCATGTTAGACTTGTCATTTGCTGACAGACTATATTAGATGCTGTTCCCAACACTAGAAAAAAGCTATAGACACAGGTCAAATTATGTTTAACACTGTGTGTAGTTTTATTACCATCATAGAGGCAAGTGAAAACTATGTTCTGTGGTCTTCAAATATGATTACCAGTTGTAGTAGTAAAGTTACTCACTGAAACAAAAGAAATATAAAAATACTGCATGGAAGCTGAATTTTCTTAGACTTATGTGATTTACTGCCTTAGATTCTTTATAGTACATATCCTTTGTAGCCATCTCCTTAAGAAGTGAAAAGTTTTCACAGTAATATTCTACTAAGCTCTTAGAAATTGTATACCTGGTGAGTTTTCATTGTTTCTAGGGGGAAAATGTGTTGGAAATCTTATTAGAGATCTGATACCATAATTATTTCTTACCACACAAAAGACAACACAAAGAATTTGAGTTTCTCAGTATTTACAATCTAAAATAATAGAAATGTGGTATTTATAATAATTAATTTATATTTAAATTGGTAGTATTTTCACATATGGGACTTTTCCTACAATCACTTGCAACTATTTTACTGTGGGTACTAAATATTAAAATAGTAGTAAGACTTCCCCCTATAGCATCTAAGAGATATCTTAGTCAATTCTGGCAGATTTTGAGAAACATGATATAAATTTGTAATTTTGAATGGCAATAACATATGTTAACACACACACACACATATATGACATGATTTTATCCTCTGAAAATTGATTTTATTATTTCCATAGAAAGTGATGTTTCTGAAAAACATCCTTGCTGATTTTAACAAGCACTGGAATGTTGTCCTCTGACTGGAGGCAGCCATCCTTAGCAAAAGTATATTATAGTGTAGGAGTGATTTGGACAGTCATGTTTCTCATGGTTTCTGAATGGTCTTCTCCTTCCAACTCTCACTCAGACAAGAGTTGATGTCATTCATGCCAGTGGAGACCGTGGATTTTTGGATGAACTTGAAGCTCTTGGAGCCAGATCGGTGTCTCACAAAGAACGAGACCGTTATAAAGAACAAGCATACAGCCATGAAGAGCTTTTGGTGAGATGAGCAACACAGCCCCTAACGCATCCAGTTCTACCTCTCTTCATTTCCTCTCAGTGCTTTCCCTAGATGTGTACCTTAACCATCAGTAGCAGGGAAAGTCTTTGGATTTAGAGAAAACTTCCATTGTTACATTTCTTTAGCAGTGCCTGCTTGTTTGGTTGTCCTTGGGAATACTGGTTGTGGGGATGCTTTTAGTCTATACTCTGTGAGGTTGGAGAAAGGTGTGTGTTAAACAGAACCAAAGATGCCAAGAAAACAAAAACTGATAATACAAGTGCACTTCTCCCTGTTCTGACCACAGTGTGGACAAAGTGTGTGGAGACTGTGAGGACTGTGGGTGATTTTCCTGTTTCCATGCAAGTGAGACTTGAAGCATAAACTGTGCTCTCTGTGTTCATCCTTAGATTGTTTGTTTGGGGGGGCTTTGCTTTGTTTATTTGATTAGAGAACACAGGACAAATTAGTCTGTACACTGCAGGTGTTTCAAGGTTGCTAAAGACTTATTAGTGACACTTTTCATTTTCCTGGAAAGAACATTTGGTGAAATTTTATGTAAGATCCCTATGTTAGATATCATAGTAATATTCATCACTCTTGCCAAGCGTATTGTGGCTGTGTAGAATATTTTGGCCCAGAGAGATATCTCAGCAGGTAAGGATATTGACTGCCCAGCCCAGAAACCTCAGTCTGACCCTGAAACCCACATGGTGGGAGGAGAAAACCAATCCCCACAGATTGTCCTTTGTCTCGCACATGCTCACTGTGGAGCAGAAGCATGTACACAGACACAACCAATTAGTAAGTAAATAAAAAATCAAAACAAGATTGTTCTGCTTTCTAGGAAATTCACAGCAATATTTAGAAATTAAAGCCCATCAGTCAGCAACAGACCCACACAAATTGTTTTTTGGACAAAAATGTTTGAGAAATTTCAATAACAAATTTGATCCTGGGGGCAGGGCAGGGCAGAGTGGCTCATGCCTTTAATCCCAGCACTTGGAATGCAGAGGTAGGTGCATCTCTGTGAGTTCAAAGCCAGCCTGGTCTACAAGAGCTAATTCCAAGACAGATCTACACAGAGAAACTCTGTCTTGAAAAAAAAAGAATTACCATGTGCATTCTGTTCTTTCTCATTCAGACTTCCTGGTTGTTAATTCCATTATCTCTATACCTCTCTTCACTTAATTTTTCATTTTCCTTTGTTACAGGGCAGTGAATACGGAACACCTGTGGAATGTCTCCAGAAATCTGACAGAAGGACTGTGTCAGCTGAAAATCACACATTAAATACTCAAATTAATGGAAGGAAAATGACTGTGACCAGAGAACAAGACACTTCAAGCCAAAGTGTTTGCATGAGCACTAGCATGGATTTACAGCCAGCTGGAAGCATTCAGTTTGTTGCTCCATAAAAATGTTTTATTCAGGCAAATTATCTCATTGCACACAGGAGATAATTGATAGTATTACTATCAGTGTTAATAGTTGTCAAATTGGTTTTAAATATCCATGTTTTATTTTAAATAAAGAAGTAGTACGTTGATATGGTTCAGCTCTTTCATTTTCTTCACTGTAAAGTTTTTTTGGAGAAACGTCTTTTGATCCTCTCAAGATGTCTACATAAAAAGATATTCACAATAAAAATAGCTGTTTATTTTTAATTTTTTGCTTGAAAAAAAGTTAATGTGTAGTATCCATACAGAAAGCTACAAAACTCAGACCCAAACTATAAAAAATTATAAAATGTATATATGGGAACATTACTTACATGTCAAGAGGAGCCTGTCCTTATTCCAAATTCTTGTCAGATTCTCCTCCTTAAAACTAAGGGTTTCATTTTCCTGTTTTTTTGTCTTTAGTTTTCCTACCACTTTATAAATTCTTAGACTGTATATGTTTAAAAAGTTTTCCTGGTTTTGAAATTTATCAATCTGTGTATATTTTGTGTCTAGTTTCTTCACCTTTTTGTAAATGTTTAAAACATTTTATTTCTGAGACAACAGTTGGTTATATAATATACAATTGGGATTAAGAGAAAACTGGAAAATGTAACAAAACATAATAAATTTATTACACGATGCCCTTCTTCAAGACATACTCTTCTTTTCTCCTCCTTGCTAAACCAGATTTTTTTTTCAATCTGGACTAGTATTTGTACTACATCGATTTGTAGTACAACAAAATGTCTTAAAATTGCAGCGTTTCACACAAAAGCATCAAGTTACAGGATACTACCATGCAGTCTGGCCAATTCCCCAATGCAATTTCTGTGTAAAAAGGTCACATCCATACTTATTCAGTGTTCCCGGTCAGAGATAAGAGACTATTTGTCCTGAGCTACATAGCTGGGCAAGAAAGAGCTCACATTCTGCCTTTCCTCCAACGAGTTTTCCTCATTGCTCCTCTTTGGAGATAAGAGAAAATTGTAGCATAAAAAGTATTCTTTCCCCAGCCTTCTCTCACCCCTTAAACACATAGTACCTGCTTTATTTGTTATTTTATGTATATGACTTTTACTTGCATATGTGTAAGTATACCACTTGTGCCTGTGCCTAGTGCCTGGGGGAAGCTAGAAATGACTCTTAGATCCCCTGCAATTTGGAGTTGCTGAAGACTGTGATTCACTGTGTAGCTGCTGAGAACTGGATCCAGGTCTTCTGGAAGAATAGCCAGTGCTCTTAATCACTGAGCATCTCTCCAGGCTCTGAGTACCTGACTTTTAATAATCTTCTGGGGTTTTTTAAAGTGTTGCTTTTTAAAATTTTTGTTTTTAAATTTAAATTTAAATTAGGAACAAGTTTTCTTCACATATCAATTCCAGGTCCCTCTCCCTTTCCCTTCCCTCCTCCTGTGCCCTCCCACCCACCGCTCCAATATCCCCTCATTTCCCCAGGGAGGGTGAGGCCCTCCATGGGGGTGTCCATAGTCTATCATTTAATCCAGGGCAGGGATGGGAATCCAAAGTCCATTTGTATGCCCAGGATAAATACTGATCTACTGCCCAAAGGCCAATAGATTGCCTAGGCCTCCTCACTGACACACACTTTCAGGGGGTCTTGATCAGTCCCATGCTGGAATCACAGCCATCAGTCTGGGATTCAAGAGCTAACCCTTGTCAGGTCAGCTGTTTCTGGGGGTTAAACCAGCCCAGTCTTAATCCCATTGGTCATCAGGCCTCCCTCTCTGTCACTGGATTCCTTGAGTTCAGCTCAGTGTTTAGCTGTGGGAGTCTGCCTCTGCTTCCATCAGCCACTGAATGAAGGTTCTGTTTCCCAGACTCACTAGTCATGGGATTGTAGGCTGGCACTTCCCAGATCTATGTCTAAAATTCATATATGAGAGAGTACACGCCATGTTTCTCTTTTTGTGACTGTGTTACCTCACTCAGGATGGTTTCTTCTAGTGCCATCCATTTGCCTGCAAATTTCAGGATTCCATTGTTTTTTTTTTCTGCTGAATAGTACTCCATTGTGTAAATGTACCACATTTTCTCTATCCACTTTTCGGTTGAGGGACATCTAGGTTGCTTCCAAGTTCTGGCAATTACAAATAATGCTGCCATGAACACAGTGGAACAGATGTCCTTGTTGTATGTATGTGAATCTTTTGTATATATGCCTAAGAGTGGAGTTGCTGGGTCTTGTGGTAGGTTTATTTCCATTTTTTTGAGGAATCTCCATACTGATTACCAAAGTGGCTGTACATGTTGGCACTCCCACCAGCAGTGGAGGAGTGTTCCCCTTTCACCACAACCTCTCCAGCATAAATTGTCGTTGGTGTTTTTGATTTTAGCCATTCTGACAGGAGTGAGATGGTATCTCAGAGTTGTTTTGATTTGCATTTCCAGGATGGCTAAGGATGTTGAGCACTTTCTCAAGTGCCTCTCAGCCATTTTAGACTCCTCTACTGAAAATTCTCTGTTTAGTTCTGCAGCCTACTTTTTAATTGGATCCTTTGGTATTTTAGAGACTTGCTTCTTGAGTTCTTTGTAAAATTTGGAGATCAGCCCTCTGTCAGATGTGGGGTTAGTGATTAATTTTTCCCATTCTGTGGGCTGCCTTTTTGCCTTGCTGACTGTGTCCTTTGCCTTACAGAAGCTTCTCAGTTTCAGGAATTCTCATTTATTAATTGTTGACCTCACTGTCTGTGTTAATGGTGTTATGTTCAAGAAGCTGTCTCCTGTACCAATTCTTTCTCCTCTAAGAGGTTCAGTGTGGCTGGATTTATGTTGAGGTCTTTGATCCATTTGGACTTAAGTTTTGTACATGGCGATAGACATGGATCTATCTGCATTCTTCTACATGCAAGCATCGAGTTATGCCAGCACCATTTGTTAAAGATGCTTTCTTTTTTCCATTGTATATTTTTAGCTTCTTTGTGGAAGATCAGATGTTCATATATTTATGGGTTAATATCAAGGTGTTCAATTCCATTCCATTGATCTACCTGTCTGTTTTTATGTTAATACCAAACTGTTTTCAGGACAACAGCTCCAAAAGAGCTTGAGGTCAGGGATGGTGATGCCTCCAGATGTTGCTTTGTTAAGTAAGGTTGTTTTGGCTAACCTGGGTCTTTTGTTTTTCCATACAAAATTGATTATTGTGTTTTAGAGGTCTGTGAAGAATTGTGCTAGTATTTTAATACGGATTGCATTGAATCTGTAGATTGCCTCTGGCAGGATTGCCATTTTTACTACATTGATCTTACCTATCCAAGAGCATGGGAGACCTTTCCATTTTCTGAGGGCTTTTTAAATTTCTTTCTTTAAAAACTCAAAGTTCTTGTGATACAGGTATTTCACTTGTTTGGTTAGCATTACCCCAAGGTATTTCATGTTGTTTGTGGCAATTGTAAAGGGTGATGTTTCTCTGATTTCTTTCTCAGCCCTTTTATCGTCTGTATACAGTAGTATATGCTGATTTTCTTGCGTTAATTTTGTATCCTGAAACTTTGCTGAAGGTGTTAATCAGCTGTCCTAGTTCCCTGGAAGAGTTCTTTGGGTCATTTTTGTAAACTATCCCATCATCAACAAATTTCCAAATTGTATCCCCTTGATCTCCTTTTGTTGCCGAATGGTTTTAGCTAGAACTTCAAGTACAATATTGAAAAGGTATGGAGAGAATGAACAGCCTTGTCTTGTTCCTGATTTAAGCACACTCGCATTGAGTTTCTGTCCATTTAGTTTGATGCAGGTTGTTGGTTTGCTGTATATAGCTTTTATTATGTATAGGTATGTTCCTATTATCCCAGATCTCTCCAAGACCTTTATCATGAAGGGGTGTTGGATTTTATCAAAGGCTTTTTCATCATCTAGTGAGATGATCATGTGATTTTTGTTTTTCAGCTTGTTTATATGGTGGATTACATTGATGGATTTTCATATGATGAACCATCCCTGCATCCCTGGGATGAAACCTACTTGATCATGGTGAATGATTGTTTTGATGTGGTCTTGGATCTGATTTGCCAGTATTTTATTGAGTATTTTTGCATCAATGTTCATGAGGGATATTGTTCTGAAGTTCTCTTTCTTAGTTGTGTCTTTGTTTGGCTAAGTGATCAAGGTTATTGAAGCCTTGTCAAAGAGTTTGGCAAAGACCCTTCTGCTTCTATTCCATGGAATACTTTAAGAAGAATTTGTATAAGCTGTTCTTTGAATTTCTGGTATAATTCTGCACTGAGGCCATCTGGTCCTGGCCTTTTTTTTTTGGTTGGGAGACTTTTAATGATTGCCTCTAGTTCCATAGGGGTTATAGATCTATTTCAATTGCTTATCTATTCTTGATTTAATTTTGGCAAGTGATAGCTACCCAGAAAATAGTCCATTTCCTTTAGATTCTCAAATTTTGTGGAGAACAGGTTTTCAAAGTATGACCTGATGATTCTCTGGATTTCCTCAGTGTCCATTGTTATATCCCCCTTTTCATTTCCGATTTTGTTAATTTGCATGTGCACATTCTGCCGTTTCATAAGTTTGGATAATGGTTTGTCTATGTTGATGATTTTCTCAAAGAACCAACTCTTCGTTACATTATTTGTATTGTTTCCCTAGTATCTACTTTATTGATTTCAGGCCTAAGTTTGATTATATCTTGGAGTGTACTCCTGCTGGGTGAGTTTGCTTCTTTGTGTTCTAGAGCTTTCAGCTGTGATGTTAATTCTCTAGTGTGACTATTCTCCAATTTATTCATGTGGGCACTTAGTGCTATGAACTTCCCCCGTAGCACTGCTTTCAAAGTGTCCCATAAGTTTGGGTATGCTGTGAATTCTTTCTCATTGAATTCCAGGAAGTCTTTAATTTCTTTTTTTATTTCTTCTTTGACCCAGGAATGGTGCAGTTACTCATTATTCAATTTCCATAAGTTTGTAGGTTTTCTGCAATTTGTGTTGTTGTTGAATTCTAATTTTAACGCATGGTGGTCTCATGATATGCATGGAGTTATTCCAATTTTTTGTACCTGCTGAGGTTTTCTATGTTGCCAAGTATGTGGTCAATTTTTGAGAAGGTTCTATGTGGTGCTGAGAAGAAGTTATATCCTTTTTTATATGGATGGAATATTCTTTATATGCCTGTTAATTCCAATTGTGTCATAACTTCTATTAGTTCTTTGTTTACTTGTTAAGTTTCTGTCTGGAAGTTCTGTCTAGTGGTGAAAGTGTTATGTTGATGTCTCCCACAATAAGTGTGTGGGGCTTTATATGTGATTTGGGTTTTAGTAATCTTGCCTTTATGAATGTGGATACCTTTGTATTTGGGACATAGATGTTCAGAATTGATACTTCATCTTGATGGATTTCACCTGTGATGAGTTAGTAATGACCTCCTTCATCTCTTTTGATTGATTTTATTTTAAAGTCTAATTTGTCAGATATTAGGATTGCTACCCCCGCTTGATTCTTGAGTCCATTTTATTGGGAAATCTTTTCCCAGCCCTTAACTCTGAGGTAATGTCTGTCTTTGAGGTTGAGGTGTGTTTCTTGTATGCAGCAGAAGGATGGGTTCAGTCTTAGAATCCATTTTGTTAGCCTGTGTCTTTTTATGGCTAATTAAGAACATTAATATTGCAGGATATTAATGAGGATTGATTGCTCATGCTTGTCTGTTTTGGAATGGTTGTTGTTGGTGGAATTATATGTGTATTTAACCTCTGTTTTCTTTTGGCTGTTGGTAAGGTGGGATTACCTATTGCCTATGTTTTTCTGGATGTAGTTAATTTCCTTGGATTGGAGTTTTCCTTCCTGAACTTTCTTTAATGCTGGGTTAGTGGATGTGTATTGTTTGAATCTGGTTTTGTCATGGAATATCTTGTTTTCTCCATCTATATTGATTGAAAGCTTTGCTGGGTATAGTAGTTTTGGCTGGCATCCGTGGTCTGTAAGTGTTGGTAGAATATCTATCCAGGACCTTCTGGCTTTCAGAGTTTCCATTGAGAAGTCAGGTATAATTCTGACAGGTTTACCTTTCTATGTTACTGGACCTTTTTCTGTAGCTTTTTTTTTCTTTATTCTGTTTGTTTGGGGTCTTGATTTTTAGGTGGCAAGGGGACTTTCTTTTTGTGGTCCAGTCTATTTGGTGTTCTGTAAGGTTCTTGTACCTTCATTGGCATGTCTTTCTGCAGGTTGGGAACATTTTCTTCTATGGTTTTGTTTAATATATTTTCTGCCCATTTGAGTTGGTTTTCTTCACCTTCTTCCATGCCTAATCTTCTTAGATTTGTTCTTTTCATGGGTGGCTCTCAACCTGTGGGCCATGACTCCTTTGGGGATCAAATGATACTTTCACAGGTACTGCATAAGGCATTAGAAAACACAGATATTTACATGACAATTCACAATAATAGCAAAACTCCAGCTATGAAGTACAATGAAAATAACTTTATGACTATGGGATCTCCACAATTTGATAAATTGTATTAAAGATTTGCAACACCGATATTCCAGCCCACACCTCTGAAGGAAGCCTTCTACCCCACCAGACAAGAATCAAGAGCCCTAATCCCCATGTAAGACTGCCCTCCAAACCTGTCCCCAACGGCCCAGCATATCCCTAACTGCCTCTCCTCTCCTCCTCACCATATCCCAGTGCACACTTCTGGCAGAAGCATCCTATCTTATCAGAGGCCCAGCCAGCAGAAGTTCACCCCTCCAATACTCATGTGTCTGTACAACATATACTCAACCACCCTCCTCTCCTTGTCATAACTTAGCCCAACCTCCTAACCCATCAGAGACCAGACAAATTCCCTGAAATTCAAATAAAGTCTCCTACCCCACCAGAAGTCAGGCTACCCTTCTAAACCACAGAGAATCACAGGCCAGATCAGAAGCCAACCACATCAGAAATCACCAGAACACCAGCACCAAACTTGGGCAGCCACCCTCTTGCTGGGTTAGAGGCTATCAGGGCCATTAGAAATCCAGCCCCCAACTTAGGTAGAGACCCTCTACTGAACACAGGTTACTCTTGCTAGAATACCAGAAAAAGGAAACAGAAACCAAAGAAGGAAATAGTCATTTAACAAAGACAAACCCATAAATCTCCACCTAGACCTATAATCATTCCAAATTCAGATACCTAAACATCAGCGTAAGAACACAATCAACAAAAGACAGGTAATTTCTCACCACCATCCATCACACTACAGCAAGCCCTGAATATTCAACACAGCTGAAGAAAACAAAAATGACGTTAAGACCAACTTTATGAAGATAATAGAGGTCCTTAAATAGGAAATTAATAAATCCCTTAAAGAAATTGAGGAAAAGGCAATAAAAATTGGAGGAAATCAATAAATCCCTTGAAGAATGTCAAGAAAGGCAAGACAAGAAATAAAACAAACATTGAAGGAAATAAAATTCTTCTAGACCTGAGAGTGGAAATAGAAGCAACAAAGAAAACCTAAGCTGAGGGAATTAGGAAATGGAAATTAGAGGAAAGTGACCAGGAACCACAGACAGAAGCATCGCTAATGGAATACAAGTGATGGAAGAGAGAATCCCGGGTGTTGAAGATGTGACAAAGGAATTTAGACATTAGTTAAAGAGAATGTAAAATCTAAACAGTTCAGGAAATCTGGGACATAAAATCTGGGACTACTAAAAGACCAAACTTGAGAATAATAGACCAGCAGAAGAAGAATACCAGTTCAAAGGCATAGAAAATATTTTAAGAAAAATCACAGAATAAAAATTTCCCAACCTAAAAAAGGAGTTGCCTACAAAAGTAAAAGAAGCTTACAGAACAGTAAATAGACTAGACCAGAAAAGAAAGTGCTCTGACCATATAATAATCTAAACACTAAACACACAAAACAAAGAACGTTAAAAGCTGCAAGAGTAACAGGCCAAGTAATATATAAAGACATTTTTTCTATGGTGAATCTAAAAGCCAGAAGGGCCAGGACAGATGCCTTGCACACTCCAAGAGACCACAGATGACAGCCCAGACTACTCTACCCAGCAAAACTTCAAATCAGCATAGATGGATAAAAGAACAAGATATTCCATAAATTGAATTTGCAAAATTATCTATCCACATGTTCAGCCCTACAGAAGGTACTAGACAGAAGTCCAGCCCTACAGAAGGTGCTAGAGGGAAAACTCCAACCAAGAGGGTGAACTACACACCACTAAAACCTCAGAGGCAAAAAATAGTCTCACACCAGCATAACACACACACACACACACACACACACACACACACACATACACACACACCACCACCACCACCACCAAAGTATCAAGAATTAACAATCATTGGTCATGGGCATCTTTTAATATTGATGGGCACAGGATCTTCAAAATTCGATACTCTGCAGTCAAATAGTAGGTTTTGGTACCGTGGAGATCTGACCTTTCACATGTGCTTTGAAAACAGCAGGCCCTAATCTTATTCTTTCTCTAATGCAGCCTTAGTCACTCCATCCCACTCTCTTTGCATTTGCTGCTTTCCTCACAGCAACGAAGCGTGACAGTTTCTTTTCTTTTCTTTTTTTTGCGTTCCCTAATTTTTTAAAATCCCATCATCAATAGAGTGCCACCATAGGACATCAGGCATCGACAACTTTGTCATAGTAAGCCATCTTTGGACCCATGCTTAAGCCAACCAAGCAAACTCTTGACCCCATTTTCTCCTACAGTGTGAGTTATGACTTTAAATGAAAACATTAAACCTACACAGGCAATTTCAGTCTGATCCAGTATTGTGAGCCTCCCACCTTAAAATCCATTCCCTACATGCTCGGTCCTTTGCCTGTTTGCATTAGTAAGCAATTCAAGTTCTTAGGGAGTGTAGGTTTCTGACTTACAGGGATAGATAGACTTGGGTCTGGTCACAGATCCAGAAGAAACTAAGGGTGGTGAGTTCTGAGGACTTTGTCCTGCTTGGCATGCCCTTTAGACAAGACAGAATCCCATCCCCTCAGACAGCACTGCAGTGGGCAAGCCTGCTTTCTCAGGTCCGTCAGAGCCAGAGTCCTCCCACACGTCTCCATCCTGTTAAGGACCATTCTTGGTCAGTCAGTGCCCTCACTTCGCCTGCAGACACCTTACTTATGAGGTGACTGGCACTTGACCTTGCATTCAAAATCAGCTAACCTCACAATCCTGTGTCTGGAGGAGTGAAGCATCTCTCCCAGGACACTTAGAAATCCTTAGATCTTTTATTTGTGCATCCAGACCTGGGAATTTCATTACTAAGTTGGTCCCTTTCCTTTGTTACTTTATGCAGAGATGCCAGAAGCAGTTTGACAATGGCATCAAATTCCCTAATCCTCCAGAAATGTTCCAAAGTATAGTACATAGAGTCACTAAGTCCCTTACCAATCAAAAAGCATGAATGGTGGTGGTGGGGGGGGGAGTCAGTCACATTTATCTATTTATCTATCTATCTATCTATTTATTTATTTATTTATTTGAGAGAGGTTTTCTCTGTGGCTTTGGAGGCTGTCCTGAAACTAGTTCTTGTAGACCAGGCTGGTGTGGAACTCATAGAGATCTGCCTTCCTCTGCCTCCCGAGTGCTGGGATTAAACCTGTGCACCACCACCGACCAGCCACATATATCTTTTTCAGCAGCTCACATCATCAGTGTTCTCTGCACTATCAGAACAGTCTTTGGCAACTTCATGTTTGAAGAGCCAGCCCCAGATACCGCCAGGCACACAAAGGAAAATCAGAACTTGGCTGCTTAGTCTTACAAGCCAGGGATCTAAATTCTAAGTCGTTGCTGCAGGGGATCTAAAACCACCCTAGGGAATTGTTGGTGTGGAGGCCATGTCAAAAGGTCAAAGAGGTCAGAGAAGACCTCGATGATGGCAAAGCAGTTTCTCCCTCTGACTTGCTTTTGTCTTTGCCGCAGGTAGATAGGTGCTACCCACATTGAGGGTGCCTCTTCCTCTGATCAGTCGCTGCTCCACTTGTCAATCCTCTGTCAACTCGCCTCTAACAGTGATGCCTTTCTCCAGTAGAGTTGACACCAAAGGTAACCTTCAGATCTTTTTCTTTTGTCTTCCTTCGTCTTTCCCTTTCCTCCCTTTTTATGAGTTCATCTGTGTCTCTCTCTTTAGCTCAACGTCTGTTGAGCATCTGTTTTTGTTTTAATTTATGTGTCTGTGTTTTTTATTTCATTACTTTTTTTAGAAAAGAGCTTGCTTCACATGTCAATCCCAGCTCCCTCTCCCTCCCCTCCTTCCTCACCTCCCCTCCATCCCCCAGCCTCCTACCCTATTCCCACCTTCCTTCACACAGGGGATATCCAGAGTCTCTCACCTTGCTCAGGGCAGGGCCTAGGCCCTCCCCCCAGAGTCTAGGCTGACAGAGCATCACTCCCCATGCCACAGACACACAAAGTCCATCTGTATGCCAGGGATAAACACTGATCTACTACTCAGGGCCGCACAAGTTGCCCAGGCCTTCCCACTGACTCTCACACTCAGAGAGTCCAGATGAGTCCCATGCTGGCCTCCCAGCTGTCAGTATGGGGTCCAAGAGCTCCCCTTTGTTCAGGTCACCCATCCCTGCAGGTTTTGCCAGCCCATTCTTTGCCCATTTGCTCATCTCTCCTCTCTCACTGCCACTGGGTTCCAGGTGTTCAGTTCAGTGTTTAGCTGTGGGTGTTTGACTCTGCTTCCATCAGTCATGGATGAATGTTCTAGGATGGCATATATGGTAATCGTCAAGTTCATTATCATGAATGGGCATTTAGGGTAGTCTCTCCACTATTGCTTAGCTTGTCAGTTGGTGTCATCCTTGTAGATCACTTGAGGTCTCACTGGTGCCAGATCTCGCTTCAAACCTATGACTCCCTCTATTATGGTATTTCTCATCCTGTTCTCCCCCTATTCTATCCCAAACTCAACCTTCCTGTTCCCCCATGACCTACTCTCTTCTCCTCTTCTCGCCTTGTCTTTTCCCCAGCTCCCACTCCCCCCTAACCTCCCTTACCGTGTTCCCAATCTGTTCAGGAGATTGCCTCATTGCTCTTCTCTGGGGTACCATGCATATCTTTCTTAGGTTCTCTCCTGTTTCCCAGACTCTCTGTCAGTGGAATTGCAGACTGGCACTCCCTGATCCATGTCTAAAACGCACATATAAGTGAGTACATACCATGTTTGTCTTTTTGTGACTGGGTTACCTCACTCAGGATGGTGAGTACTCCATTGTGTAAATGTACCACATTTTCTCTATCCACTCTTCAATTGAGGGGCATCTAGGCTGCTTCCAGGTGCTGGCTATTACAAATAATGCTGCTATGAATATAGTGGCAAGATGTCCTTGTTGTATGAATTTGCATCTTTTGGATATATGCCTAAGAGTTGAATTGCCAGGTCTTGTGGAAGATTAATTCCAATTTTCCTGAGGAAGCTTCATACTGATTTCCAAAGTGGCTGTATGAGTTGGCACTCCCACCAGCTATGGAGGAATGTTCCTCTCTCTCCACATCCTCTCCAGCACAAATTGTCTTTGGTGTTATTGATTTTAGCCATTCTGACAGGAGAAAGATGGTATCTCAAAGTTGTTTTGGCTTGCATTTCCCTGATGGCAAAGGACTTTGAGCATTTTCTCAAGTGTCTGTCAGCCATTTTAGACTCCACTATTGAGAAGAATTCTCTGTTTAGTTCTGTAGCCCACTTTTTAATTAGATCCTTTGGTGTTTGGAGACTTGCTTCTTGAGTTCTTTGTAAATTTTGGAAATCAGCCCTCTGTCAGATATGGGATTAATGAATATGTTTCCCATTCTGTGAGCTGCCTTTTTGTCTTGTTTACTGTGTCCTTTGCCTTACAGAAGTTTCTTAGTTTCAGGAGGTCCCATTTGTTAATTGTCAATCTCAGTGTCTGTGCTACTGGTTCAGGAAGCAGTCACCTGTACCTATTCGTTGAAGAGTATCTCCCACTTTCTCTTCTAAGTGTTTCAGTGTGGCTTGATTTATGTTGAGGTCTTTGATCCATTTGGATTTAAGTTTTGTGCAAGTCGATAGACATAGATCTATCTGCAGTCTTCTGCATGTCAATATCCAGTTATGCCAGCACCATTTGTTGAAATTGCTTTCTTTTTTTCCATTGTATAATTTTAGCTTCTTTGTCAAAAATCAAGTGTTAATAGGTGTGTGGGCTAAAATCAGGGTTTTCAATTTGATTCCATTGGTCTCCCTGTCTTTTTTGTGCCAATACCAAGCTGTTTTCAGAACTATGGCTCTGTAATAGAGCTTGAAGACAGGTATGGTGATGTCTCCTGAAGTTCCTTTATTGTATAGGGTTGTTTTGGCTATCCTGGGTCTTTTCTTTTCCATATAAAGTTGATTGTTGTTCTTTCAAGGTCTGTGTAGAATTGTGCCAGTATTTTGATAGGGATTGCATTGAATCTGTAGATTGCTTTTGGCAAGATGGCCATTTTTATTATGTTGATCCTACCAATCCAAGAATGTGGGAGATCTTTCCATTTTCTGGTATCCTTTTGGATGTCTTTCTTTAGAATGTCAAAGTTCTTGATATACAGGCCTTTCACTTCTTTGGTTAACATTATCCCCACATATTTGATGCTGTTCATGGCTATTGTAAAGGGTGATGTTTCTCTGATTTCTTTCAGCCACTTTATCATCTGTATATAATAGGGCCACTGATTTTTTTTGAGTTAACCTTGTATCCTGCCACTTTGCTGAAGATGTTTATCAGCTGTAGGCCTTCCCTTGTGGAGTTTTTTTGGGTCACTTATGTAAACTATCATATCATCTGCAAATAGTGAAAGTTTGATTTCTTCTTTTCCTTTTTGTATCCCTTTCATCTCCTTTTGTTGTCTTATTGCTCTATCTAGAAATTCAGGTACAATATTGAAGAGATATGGAGAGAGTGGACAGCCTTGTTTTGTTCCTGATTTTAGAGGAATTGCGTTGAGTTTCTCTCCATTTAGATTGATGTTAGCTGTTGCTCACCTCTGACCTTTGCCCTGAGTGTGGGTGGAAGTGAAATAGCTCTCTCTGCAGGCTCCTGGTTTCTTGGCTATCAGTCAGTTTACCTGGCTGCAGTGCCCAGGTCAGGGGATCTGAGAGAGGGGGAGCAGGCAGAATTCGGGTCTAAGATGGGGACCCAGAGCTCACCTCTGACCTCTCCTCACAATAATTTTTAAGGTCTGTCTCTTCTGCTTCATGTATGTTGTGCTTATCAGGTCTTGCTGGCATGGGGTCTCTAGATTCTGGTGGAGTCATGTTGGTCTTTCTATTGCTGAGTGAGTTCCTATTCTGTCTTCTTCCCATATGTTTCCAGTGGTCTCCTTCTTTCCTGAAGCTGAAGCTGGCCATGCCGGTGGGTGGGGTATAGAAGGATTGACATCTTTCCTGAAACTGGGCACGTTGGAGCGTGGGGTCTGGAAGAGCTTATGTCTTTCCTGAAGTTGGGCACAGCTGGGGGTAGGCTCTGGAAGGACTGACATCTTTCCTGTGTAGGCGGGTCCTCTGGATGCCAGGAGTGGGTCCCGGGAGATTTAGAGAGTGGGCGATGGGCAGGGCAGGGGGTCACAGAAGGACCCAAGCTCACCTGAAGCTGGGCACGCTGGAGGGTGGGGTGTAGAAGGACTGATGTCTTTCCTGTGTGGGCGGGTCCTCTGGATGGCAGGAGCTGGCCCTGGGAGATTGAGGGACTGGGTGATGGGCAGTGGAGGAGTCCTAGCGTGACAGTTTCTTGACCTTGAAGCATACTTGTGCTGGACAGGAGCACCTACAGTTGGTTGTGTGGCATATCAAGCAGCTCCATCTTTCCTGGGGAATGATGTATTCATTAGCAGATAATTCATCCACACCAGAATCCCAACGATTGGGTTCATTTTCTAGGCCCATTCCAGGTATGAGATCAGGCAGCACCCTGACCTAGAAAACGTAGGCCTTTTTTAGAACTGTTTAGTTGAAGCAGGATGTTTCAGAAGTGTGGGGAGGGCTAAAGGAAACGGAGGCAGAAGAAGCCAGGATTTACTACGATTCAAAGTGTTAAGGGGGAACAGACTCCTCAGTGTGCTGCTGTGGAGATGGAGACATAAGATCCTCAATTGATGAGGATCTCTTCACCCACAGCGAACCAGGCTCCCAGAGAACTGAGAAGTCCCCTCCATCACACAGCTCCAGCATGCTTTCTGTTGTCTTCTCCTGTCTGTCACAGCTGGAGACCGGACACAGGAACAGCAGGGGCAGCTGGCCAGCAACAAGGAGCATGTTGTGGTAAAAGAAAGGAAAAGCAGGTGCCCCATGTGCTTATGTATGAGAAATTCCAGGAAAAACAGCTTCACTTATGTACCGGGTAAATGGGATTTTAAACGAAGTATTGTTGCTGAGTACATGTTCAAGGCCTTCAACCAGATTGATGACTCATGGCAATGAACACTTGCAAATGAAGATGAAAGGAATAAAGGGTGAAATGTGTGTGTGACTCACTGGACACTACCACAGTGAATTTTTCTTTCTTTCTTTCTTTCTTTCTTTCTTTCTTTCTTTCTTTCTTTCTTTCTTTCTTTCTCTCTCTTTCCTTCCTTCCTTCCTTCTTTCTTTCTTTCCTTCTTTCTTTCTTTCCTTCTTTCTTTCTTCCTTCTTCTTTCTTGTTCTGCTTTGTTTGGCTTGGATTTTGGCTTTTCTTTTGCATTTTATCTTGCTTTGGGAGTTTGGAGGTTGCAAGGGTGGAGGGTAGATTCTGGGGCGGGGCGAAAGATGGGACTGGGATGCATGATGTAAAAACCACAAAGAACAAACAAAAGTTAATAAGATACAAAACAAGCCAGGCAGTGGTGGTGCACGTCTTTAATCCCAGCACTGGGGAGGCAGAGGCAGGTGGATCTCAGTGAGTTCCAGGCCAGCCTGGTCTACAAGGTGAGTTTCAGGATAGCCAGGAGTGTTATACTGAGAAACCCTGTCTTGAAAAGCCAAAGAAATACTCTTCCAAATTACAAATGTAATAAAGCAAGGTCTTTCTATGTTACTTCTCTTTTTTGAACAATATTTCTATTTATGATAAAAATACAGAAATGGCCTGACAGTGGTAGCAAATGACTGGAGTCTTAAGATTTCAAGTCATTTTGAACAGATTTGTTGCCTATCAAGCATTTAACAGACACTACATATCTTGATTATATTATCATCAGACTTCATTACTCGTGGTAGAAGGGCAAATGAGTCTGTATGATCTTTGATTTGATGGTAGGTATGATGAGAACATTTGTAGTAAAAAATATTAAATACACTTAAGTCTGTATGTATTTCTATAACTATCCCACCAGCTAATTGACTACTTAATCATATGTCTTTTTACTGAAGTTTTTCTTGCTCAAAGAGTTAGAATAATTTTCTGATTATCTCACAGATCACAATGCCTCAGGTTCTTGGCTCTCTGCAGTATTCTGATAATTCTATTGCTTAT
>NW_024433382.1:0-3354 GCF_017639785.1 Mesocricetus auratus | reverse complement strand
TCTGTGGTACATTCCTCTTAGGCCATGAGTTCCTTACTCCAGAGAGTAAATTCTTAGAGGAGAAGAAAACAACCACCTAAAAGTTTTAGCCTCAGCTATCAAGTACCTTGTCTAGGGTTATAGTTAATGATTAATGCCACTTTCCAATACTTGTTCAAAGAATTATTGGGAGCACCACAACCAAAATATCTGGAAATAAAACTATTGTAAAGAATATTTTTGTTCGTTTAGTAATACAAGCAAACCCAACACTGATTTTCAGTTGAACCCAATCCATTGAGCCCATGATATGGCTCCTAAAGAGTATTGATGGTGTTGTTCAGGCCACATTTATTATCTCACAGTCTCTCCCAATATGACACGACTTTTATACTTTATATAATCCACCCACCCATGACCCATCTCTATGGACTTATTTTCTCCAAATGAAACACAATAGTGAATTATTACTCTTTTTATTTCTCTTCCCACATTGCAGATATGTATGGATGCAATAAAGCAAATATTCAAGGGAAGCCAATAAAATGTCACTTATGGAGATTAACAGGTCCTTTGAATTTTTCCAGATACTTCATTTAACATATCTCCAGACTGGATACAAACATCACTATTATGTCTCTGCCTTCTTCAGGCCTTCCTATTCATATGAACTCAATGTAACTTCCTCCTGTTGTCCTTCATGAAGTATGTGGAATCACATATGAAATATGTGGAGGTATAAATTTTTCAACAAACAAACACACATTCCCACACAAACACAAATTTTAAAACAGCAGTTATGCTAACAACAGTCATGCTCCCAAAGATTCATTGCCACCATTTACCTGGAAAGATAGTTTATCTCAGATTTCTGAGGAAATTTCCCCTTTTACTTTGGAAGTTCTTTTAATAACCCCAAAGGAATTCTCCTCCTTCTAACTGTCTAATGCTTCAGAAGATACCTCCTTACTCTTGAGAACTTTAGTGATTTCCTTTGAAAAAGATTACTCCTTCTGTGGCTTGGAGATATCCTATTCTCCTTTGGTACCAACTAGTATCAAAAGTGACTCTTTGATGAGAACACACGAGTTCCCTAATGTGAATATCCTTTGAGTTCTCCCCAGAAGCAGGATATGAAATTCAAATGAGTGATTACATTTTGTCTCTATTGTTCCAGACAAAGATCATGCCTTCAAATGAACAAGAACAGATAATTAAACATGAAAAGTGGGTACCTTTCCTGGGTGATCCTTGCAGTATATGTTATGTAAATCTGGTCTCTTGTTGAGGATTTTTTCCTATAGATACTGTAAGTCCTACCATAAAACACTCTTCTACATTTAACATTATAGGGGGTAATTTGTGGTGTGTTCTCCCATGCCAATTTCACTTGGCATGTGTTCTGTTGCTGTATTCTTTGGCTTCTTCTCTGCCAGGCACTGAGAGTATACTCACTAAGCATTTCTTGGAATTTCAGAATCTTTGTCTGTAATACAGTTTTCTGTAAGACTGAATGCTACAAATACTTACTGTGGTCAAGGAGTAACTTTTCAAGGCAGGATGCCTTGACTTGGAAAGGATGTCTGGTTGCATTTCTCAAACTTGACAATAGAGAATCTGCTGGGAATATTGACTAAGGCATTGTGAAATTTTAGGAGAGTAAAAATTAAATGTTTCTACAATATGTAGGTTTACTAGGCATGCAAGCCACAAAGAGTATCACCTGAACACCAAAAGACTTCTGATTCACTGAACTTAAGTGTCATACTATACTCATAGGGAGATCTTTGATTCTGCTCATTTTACACTAAAGAAAGACACATCCCTCTGATACAAATGCACTAGCTAAAGCCAATGTATAATCTTCATACAATGCCAAATTTCACCAAAGAATTCTTGCTCATAAAAAGATTTTTTGTCACAGAATCATTATCATATTAGTGTTGGTCCTTGTATTCATACATTATCTCTCCATAAGCAGGACATATATAAAACACAAAAGAAAGAAAACAGAATTAATGGTGAGGGAGAAACCAAAACAAAATATCTACTGTGTTCATTTAAAAATCGTTGCCAAATGTATGCAGGAAGATAGTTATCACTGGTTAACTGTGAAATTGCCCCTTTATTTCTGGGAATGCTTTTTGTTGCTCAACAGATTGCTACTACAAAAGCAACTTAAAAGACTATGCCTACAATAACTACATATTCTCTCTTGAGATTTTGCTGGTGTATAAAATTTTGATCTGTGACTAGAACACATCCTATTACCTCACTTTACCAACAGAATGCAGGCTAACTTATGTCTGGCTACCTGGTTTCCTGAATATCCAGACAGAAATATATTGAATATTAGAGAATAATAAGTGCAAGTGGATGGTATGTGGTTAGGTTGGCAATGGGATAGAACAAAAGTAGGAAGAAAGGACAAAAAGAAAGTAGGAGAGATGCATGGGAAGATTTTATTTTTAAAATTTCTGACTTTAATTTGTGAATAAATATTTGTGCAAGGACTTGCAGGTTTAAAACTGTGTGTTGTGTGTGTGTGTGTGTGTGTGTGTGTGTGTGTGTGCACGCAGTTAGGGAGAGAGAGACTGAGTGGTAAAGACACACTTAATTCAATAGGAAATAGAAAGCAGATCACAAAGGAGTATTCTGAAAGGCAAATGTGATAAATATCCACACAACAAAATCCCAAAGATACTAATATTAAAACAAAAATCAACAAGAAAATTTAGCTTTGGCTAACAAAATTTGAGCACAGGCAAACTTTAGAGATTGGCAGGATTATAAGCACCATCTGTATTTCATTCTGACACAAAGTTTAGTGACAGAAAATAGTTTCTCTAACAAATTACAGACATATATCAGATTGAACATGATGTGAAATTTAAACAAAATATACAATGTAACCATAAACATTGAAAATCTGTTATTGTTTTAATGAGTATAGTTTCTTATGACTTAAAAATATTATGAAATATGTTATTTCCATGCAGTTCATAAAAACTGAAACATAAAATATCATGTAAATAAATTAATATTTTATTTGTTTATCCAACATTTAACTGACAATGGGCTTTAATGAATATTATTTGAACATAAATTTAATAAAATTATTTGGCAATTGAAATTCAATGTCCTATTTTATATGATCAAAATAGTCATCAAACCTATTCAATTGGGAGACATATATTCAAAATACTTTATAATGTTAAAATGGTAGCTCTTAAAAATCTCACATATTTAAAATACTCATCCAGACTTAATTTTTAAGAACTGAGTGGGAGTCTGTTGGGGGTTGATAGGTGGTGGAGGCAGACGTATCAGGAATTGACATGTGACAGGAAGCTTGTTACTAATTTATATTAAAAA
>NW_024433381.1:0-2632 GCF_017639785.1 Mesocricetus auratus | reverse complement strand
ATGAGTGGGGCTTCTTGAAGCCTTCAGAATGCTTTCTTGAAGTTTTCTAGAAGCCTTCTTTCATCACCGACTGGTCTCTGTGTCATCAATCCCCACACCCTCCGCACATTGTCGGACACAGGATGCACAGCAGGGCATTGATTCTTATGTCCTTTTCAAAATCATCATTTTTAAGTCATGGTTTTTATTTTGTGTATGCTGAGGAAGGTAAATCCAGTTCTGTAAGACATAATTAAGAAAATTACATAAATGCATTAATCATTTATACTTTACATTGATGTAATCAGTGACAAGAGTAATTTTCCTTTCCCTACTGGAAAGAGCCATTTGAACAAGCCAATGTAGGAAAGAAAGAAAGTTTCTTCTTCCCCTCCTAGCATGAGAACAAAACCCCCCAAATTAAAGTCAAACAATTTTTAAAACTGGTAATTCTCCCCCCTCCATGCACACTACCAAAAATGTCCTGGGTCAACCAGATAGTGCTTTTTGTAACCTGATAACATTATTTCAACCAGGTGGCTTCATCTTGACCCAGGCATTGTTATGGGCAAACAGATGTTTCTCAAATTTCACATGTCATTATCCATTCCACCTGTTTTTAGTGACAGATGATTTACTTTCTGATACTTAAACAATTCTATTCCCCCATCAGCCTACAAATCAGGTCACCTCAAAAGAGAACCATCTTGGCTTCATAAGATTCTAATCAAAGCCTTTCAGTTTATACACACATAAACAAACTACAGAAAATGAAAGTATTCTGGTGGTGCCACCTGGAGGGAGTATGTTATCAGCCAAGCATGACATTATGCCTGTGGAATCTCAGCCTCAATTCTTTCATATGTCAAATTTTATTTCTTACTTTTATGGAATAGGGTCTTGCTATTTTGTACTAGCTGGCCTCAAAGTCCTGGGCACAAGCAATCCTTCCAAGCCTTCCTAATTGTTACCTGAGAAAAGAGGTGCACACTAACATGACTGGCTTTAGAATTTTTACATTCTTACCATTCTGGTTGTCTGTAATGAATTCATCTACACATCTGTCTCATGTCTTCATTTTTTCTTTAATTTTTATTGAAATCGTTTCCCCCATTCCTCTTTTCCTCCAACTCCTTGAGTAGTGTTCTCACACATCCCTCTGAAATTTATGGCTTCTTGTTCTTTAATTATATATATATATATATATATATATATATATATATATATATATACAGCCAGTTGAATCCCTTTAATAGTGTCGTATGTACATGTGTTTAGGGCTGACCAGTGCAGAGCTAACCTATATAGGGGGCTAGTCCCTGAAGAAGTTTGATTTTCCCTCTCTCAGTAGCCATTAATTGCCTGTAGCACTTCATATAGGAATGGGGGGCATTATAGGGTTTACCCCATCTATGTTGATATGTCAGTTTCAGGTCTAGTTTAGGCAACTGTATTGTTGAGATTTCATGGATGCAACTTCCTTGTCATATATAGAAGATACTATCATGCAGCAAATCTCCTGTTATTTGACTCTTGTGCAGGATCTTCTGTAAACTAGGCTGTCCTTGAACCCCTGATCTTCCTGCCTTTACCTCCCAAGGACTGTAGAGTTTCTTGCTTCATGATGCACAATTATTGGATAGGTTTACTGAGTAATAATTGGGATGGGTTAATTGAAGGATAATTTACATCCATAAATTTAAGTGTACATTTTTATGAGTTTAAAGAAATATGTGCAATCATGTAACCACTGCCACATTGTATACATATATATTGTGTGTCTTACTATATTACAGTTCTGATAATGGATTTGTTAGTTACTTGAATTTCCATTTTACCAAATCTTTAGCTTAAAAGGGGGACAACTCAAACACTTTATTGTCCTATATTTGTTGAGAGTTTTCTGATATGTCAGGGTTCATTTGCTGATGAGGAGAGGAGAGGAGAGGGAGGAGAGGGGGAGAGAGGAGTCAAAGAGTCTCACCAATAAAGAGAAAAATGGGGACAAACAAAAAAGACTGGAGGGAGGGGCAGAAAAGAGGCATAGGAGCCATAGAAGTGGGGTATAAGGTGGCACCATGAATGTGGCTTGTTTACATATTTTGAAATGTCAGTCTTCACTATGGATTTCAGACAGAGATTATGAGAAGTGCAGCTGAATCTGTGGCCGGCCACCTATCCATAAATACCTGAAAACAGTTTTTTTTACTTTTTATTTTTTATTTATTTATTTTTAAAGACTTTATTTATTATGTATACAGCATTCTGTCTGTCTGCAAATATGCCTCCCTAGCATAAGACTGGACTTTGGGAGCACATTCCCCATAGAAGGATACTCTCTCAGCTCGGCACATGGGGGAGGGACTAGGCCCTGCCCCAAATGATGTGACAGACTTTGATGATCACCCATGATAGGCCTCCCCCTCCATTGGAGAGCAGAAGCAGAGTAGGATGGGGAGATTGGTGGGGGCCATGAGAGTATGGGGAGAGGAGGGAACTGGAATTGATACATAAAATAAGATTATTTCTAATGTAAATTATAAAAATAGAGAAAAAAGACCAGCCCTGTCAACAACTAGTCAAGAATGCTGGGCCCCACTCTTTTCCTCTGAACGATTGGCTATTGATAGATGCTCAGGGAGGAGGTAATCAC
>NW_024433380.1:0-970 GCF_017639785.1 Mesocricetus auratus | reverse complement strand
GGTGTTAGTATTAGGGTTAGGTTTAGTTTAGGATTAGTGGTCGTTTTAGGGTTAGGGGTTAAGTTTAGTGTTAGGGTTAGGTTTCTGGTTAGTGTTAGCGTTATGTTTATGGTTAGCGTTGTGTTTAGGGTAAGGGTTAGAGTTAGTGTTAGTGTTAGGATTAGGGTTATGTCTCTGGTTAAGGTTGTATTTAGGTTAGGGTTATGCTTAGGTTTAATGTAAGGGTTGTGGTTAGGTTTAGCGTTCGGGTTAGGGTTAGGGTAAGGGATATGCGTTAAGATTAGGGTTAGGTTTAGGGTTAGGAGTCAGTGGTTAGGATTAAGGTTAGGGTTAGGGTTAGGATTAGGGGTAGGGTTAGGGGTAGGGTTCGTGTTAAGGGATAGTGTAAGGGTTAGGGTTAGGATTAGGGTTCGGTTTAGAGTTAGGGTAATATTTAGGGTTAGGGTTGTTTTTAGGTTTAGGGTTAGGCTTAGGTTTAATGTAAGGATTAGGGTTAGGGTTAGGAATAAGGTTAGGCTTAGTGTTTGGTGTTAGGTGTTAGGATTAGGGTTAGGGTTAGTGTAGGATTAGCGGTAGTTTTAGGGTTAGGGATTAGGTTTAGTGTTAGGGTGAGGTTTTGGGTTAGTGTTAAGGTTATGTTTATGATTAGCATTGTGTTTAGGGTTAGGGTTAGGATTATGTTTAGGATTAGTGTTGTGTTTAGGGTTGGGTTACGGTTAGTTTTAATGTAAGGGTTAGCGTTAGGGTTAGGCTTAGTTTCAGGGTTTGCATTAGGGTTAAGGGTAGGGTTAGGTTTAGGATTAGGGTTATGATTAGGTTTAATGTAAGCGTTGGTGTCAGGTTTAGGGTAGGTTTAACATTTGGGTTAGGATTAGGTTTAGAGTTTCAGTTAGGGTCAGGTTAGGGTTAGGGTTAGGGTTAGGGCTATGTTTAAGTTACGGTTGTGTTTAGAGTTAGGGTTTTGATTAGG
>NW_024433379.1:0-2319 GCF_017639785.1 Mesocricetus auratus | reverse complement strand
CATGGCTGAACTCCACAGTGCAGGGCAGCTGAAAACCCAGGTGCTGGATTTCATAACAGCTCATGCTAAAACACAAGGCATGAAGAGCCCAAGATTCTTCAGGTTCCAGCAAAATCAGCAGTGGGGATTCAGAAAGTTCATCCCTCGACATTCCCTCTTGGCCCAGGAGCCTTGGCTGCTCGAAGACAATGAACTCAGCCTGAGATGCAAGGTGACTGTGGCCCAAGACTCCTTAGGCTTCTCTGACGAGACCACGATGCCAGGGATCCAGGTTCCAAGGTGCACTCTGGCAGATGAGCTAGGAGAGCTGTGGGAGAATTCCTTCTTCACAGACTGCTGCCTGGTGGTAGCTGGCCAGGAATTCCGGGCTCACAAGGCCATCTTAGCAGCTCGCTCTCCAGTTTTCAGAGCCATGTTTGAACATGACATGCAGGAGAGCAGAACAAACCGCATTGAGATCCACGACCTGGAGCCTCAATGCTTCAGAGCAATGATGGGCTTCCTTTACACCGGGAAGGCACCGGATCTCCACAGCATGGCAGATGTACTGCTTGCAGCTGCCGACAAGTACGGCCTGGAGCGTTTGAAGGTCATGTGTGAGGACGCCCTCTGCAAGGACCTCTCCGTGGAGACTGCTGCCCACACTCTCGTCATGGCTGACCTCCACAGTGCAGGGCAGCTGAAAACCCAGGTGCTGGATTTCATAACAGCTCATGCTTCTGAAGTCTCTGAGACTTCAAGCTGGAAGACAATGGTGGACTCATATCCCCACTTGCTGGCTGAAGCATACAGCTCCCTGGCTTCTGCTCACTGCTCATTACTGGAGAACCCTCCCAAACGCCTCAAGCAATCTTAGGATCCTGTCAGCTCTGACCTACAGGTGTATTCTATAAGCGGCAGCAGGCATTGTTTCCAAGGACACCTGGGCAGACTACGGGACACTGTAGCATTTTCAGAGAACCTGGGGAAAGACAGACAGCATGGGGGCTCAGGCCTTTCATACGCCAGGAAATATGTGGAATGACAGTTTTGGGGAGGGAGAGCACTGCCTTCTGGGACCCTGTACTGGTTTGCTTTCACTACGTTGAGTCGGATACTGGGGAATCAGTGAGGTTGTTGGCCCCAAGCACATCCCAACAGGGTTTCTTTGGAGGAACCTGTCTGGATGAGACTGAGCAGAGCACATGATCACGGATTTAGACCAAATCAGAAAGCAAACATGAATGTGTGCTTCCAAGAGATGAGGAAGAGGAAGGAAGACAGTTTCTCTCTCCATGCCTAGTGTGTGAGGACTGGACTTTTGACTCAGTTGGCCAAAGCAGTTGGGGCTCCTGCAGAGGACCAGTTCCATGAGTTCAGCTGTCAGCATACGAGGGAGACTTCTCAAATTCTCTAACTGGAGATCCAGAGCAATGAAGTCCTCCTCTTGTCTCTCCTGCTGTATCCATTTCTGTAAAACAAACACTATAAAATGAATAAAAAAATTAGACAACCATTTTGTGGATCTGTGGTGTCTCTGTTGGAAGAAGCCTGTATTATTTCACCCAGTACTGCTCAGGTTGTGCGAGTTTGGTTAGCATCTTCATGGCTGCACATTTCACACAAAGCCTCACTACTCTTCCTTGCCACCTGGTTTCGGGTAGTAGATGCCAATGGTGAGGAAGACAATTGCATCTGTCAGAGTCTTTTTGTAGTCTAGTCTTTGCTAAAGACTTTATGCATTTTGAAAAAGGAGAAAGCCATTGATTTATTGAGAATCCATAATTTCCCCACCTGAACTGTGGGTCCGTTTTGAGATATTGGTAAAATAATTCTTCCATCCCCACCACTGTTAAAATGAATTCTCACAGGGAGTCAGGCTCAAAGGCAGGGCCTTTGCTGCCCCTAACTTGTCCTCCTCTGCCTGACTCTTTCGGTTCTCCTTTGACAGCTCTTTCCAAATTAAAACTGGTGTCATAGATTAAGTTGTTAATTGTTAAGAGAAAGCATTTCCTTTGCTAGCCACTTTGGTATATCCCCCCCAGCTGCCTGGGCTCTGCCACATTCTAGTCCCCAAATAATCACACAAGACGCTGTAGTAATTATGAAGCTGTTGGCCTTGCTTGTCTCTTACTGGCTAGCTCTGCCTTAAGTAATTACCCCATAATTGTTAATCTAAGTATGTCTCTTACCGGAGAGGTTTCCGGGCTTCCTACCCCAATGGCGTTACATCTCGAACTCTCCTGTGTTTCTCCTTCCCAGAATCCTCCTGGACTCCTAGTCCCTCCTATCTAGATTCCTATAGGCCAGCAGTAATTTATTGTAATTTTATATCCTTGG
>NW_024433378.1:0-887 GCF_017639785.1 Mesocricetus auratus | reverse complement strand
TGTGTTGTATTGATATTTTACAAGAAGTTACACGTGTATATCCTCCCACAGTGTTGTATTGTTAGTTTTCAAGAAATTGCACATGTAGATTCTCACACAGTGTTGTGTCAATAGTTGCCAAGAAGTTAGACAGGTAGATTCTTAAACTGTTTTGTATCGTTAGTTTTCAATAAGTTACACCTGTAGCTTCTCACACAGAGTTGTGTCGTTAGTTTTCAATATGGTACAGGTGTAGAATCTCACAGAGTGTTGTCGCCATAGTTTTCAAGAAGCTATGCATGAAGTTTCTCACACAGTGTGGTATCTCTAAGTTTCAAGTAGTTACACTTATAGATACTCACATAGTATTGTATCATTAGTTTTCAATAAGTTACAAGTTTAGATACTCACATAGTGTTGTATCATTAATTTTCAAGAAGTTACAGATGTAGTTTCTCACACAGTGTTGTGTCTGTAGTTTTCAAGAAGTTACAAGTGTAGATTCTCACACTGTGTTGTATCTTTAGTTTTCATTAAGTTACACGTGTACATAATTATGCAGTTTTGTATTTTTAGTTTTCAATAAGTTAAACCTGTGGACTCTCACTCAGCATTGTATCATTAGTTTTCAATAAGTTACACGTGTAGAATCACACACAGTGTGGTGTCCTTAGTTTTCAATAATTAACAGGTATAGATTCTGACACAGTGTTGGATCGTTAGTTTTCAATAAATTGCACGTGTAGAATCTCATACAGAGTTGTATCGTTAGTTTTCAAGAAGTTACCCATTTAAGCTCTCACGCAGTGTTGTATCGCTAGTTTTCAGGTAGTTATGCCTGTAGATTCTCACACAGTATTGTATCGTTAGTTTTCAATAAGTTACATGTGTAGATTGTCAGACAGTTT
>NW_024433377.1:0-3730 GCF_017639785.1 Mesocricetus auratus | reverse complement strand
TCCCTGATAAGTAGACATCTATGAATCATTCTACATTTGTCTCTTTTTTAATTGATAAATGAGATATGAAAAAAGAAGAAGGTGTATAGCATGCTGGTCCTGTTGGGAACCATCTTATTTCCTCATGAAAAATTCATTAAAACTGATTTGTCAGAAGAGGTTGCCAAAATAGCATCTTTAGTGTTTATTGGTTAAATTCAAACCTTTTGTTTGTTCATTCTTTGTGAGTTCCTGGATTCCTTTGTTCTTTCCTTTTAAAGTTTGGTCATTTTGTCACTCATAATTTATGGGGGTTTGTGAGTTTATGAGTTTATGAGTTCATGGGTTTTTGAGTCTAGTCCTTTTTTGATGGCTTTGTGTAGTTTAATCCCAGCAATCCAGAGGTATAAGCAGGTAGGACCTAATGAGATTCATGCCACCTTGGCCTAGAGAGTGAGTTCCATCATATTTAGGGATACTCTATGAGAATCCCTATACAAAAATTTCCAAAAATAAAAACAAATAAAAAATCCCCAAAATCTATTTTTTAATTATAGAGACATATTACCTATAGTCTTATTATCTGTAGAACTTTGATCATGAAAGCATGGTAGATTTCATCAAGAATTTTTCTGCATTTCACATTTTAATTTTGATTGTTATTATTTACCACCTAGTGAGCTTGTGTTAGATTTGCTTGTATATTCCTAATATTTGAACTGTGTACTGAATTGTATTATTTATGCTCTCACATTTTTGAAAGGTAGGAAATTAGAGGTATAAATATCTTCATCAGACTAATTCTACTGTGTGCCATGGTTTATGAAGTGTTGGGTTTTCTCTTTTTTATCACTTTTTATTTTAATTATAAATAGCTTGTTTTACATGTCAATCCCAGTTCCCTCTCCGTCCCTTCCTCCCTCACTCCCCATTCCCCTCAGCCTCCCACACTATTGCCAATGCCTTCCACATAGGGGATATCTAGAGTCTGACATTTCCCTCAGGGTAGGGTCCAGGCACTCCCATATGAGTACAGGCTGAGAGAGCATCCCTCATTGTGCTATGAGCACACAATGACCGTTTGTATTCCAGGGATAGACACTGATCCACTGCTCAGGGCCCCATAGGTTGCCCAGGCCTTCTCACTGACACTCACATTTGGGGGGTCCATATCAGTCCCATACTGGCCTCCCCGCTGTCGGTCTGGGATCCAAGAGCTCTCCCTTGTTCAGATCAGCTGTCTCTGCTGGTTTTGCCAACCCATTCTTTGGCAATTTGCTCATCACTCCTCTCTCTCTGTCACTGGGTTTCTTGGGTTCAGTTCAGTGCTTAATTGTGAGTGTTTGCCTCTGCTTCCATCAGTCACTGGATGAAGGCTCCCAGATGGTTATAGACATCAAGTTCATTATCAGGAATGGGCATTGGAGGTGGTCTCTCCACTATTGCTTAGCTTGTCAATTGGCATTATCCCTTTAGATCACTAGAGGTCACTCTGGTGCCGGATCTGTCTTCTAACCTATGATTCCCTCTTCCCCCTATTCTAGCCCCACCCACTCAGACTTCCTGTTCCTCCATGACCTACTCTCTCTTCCTCTTCTCCCCCTCTCATCTTCCCAGCTCCCACTCCCCCCCACCCCTCGCCTTGTTCCCCATCCATTCAGAGGATCTTGTCTCAATCCTCTTTTCTTGGGTACTATGCATATATGCATATCTTTTAGGTTCTTTCCTGTTTCCCAGACTCTCTATCAGTGGAAGTGCAGACTGGCACAATCCTGATCTGTTGGGGAATTCCTGTGCATTTGTCAAAAAAACACTGTCTGGCCAATAGGGAATCTAGATAGGAGGGACTTGGAGTCCAGGAGGACACTGGGAAGGAGAATATACAAGGAGAGTCGAAATGTAACGCCATGGGGTAGGAAGCCCAGAACTATTCTCCGGTAAGAGATATACTTAGATTAACAATTATGGGGTAATTACTTAAGTCAGAGGTAGCCAGTAAGAAACCAGCAAGGCAAACAGCTTCATAATTAATATAGTCTCCTGTGTGTTTATTTGGGACTGATACAGCTCTAGAACCACTTTACACTGATCCATGTCTAAAATCCATATATGAGTGAGTACATACCATGTTTGTCTTTTTGTGACTGGGTTACCTCACTCAGGATGATTTCTTCCAGTGCTATCCATTTACCTGCGTATTTCAAGATTTCGTTGTTTTTTTTCTGCTGAATAGTACTCCATTGTGTAAATGTACCACATTTTCTCTATCCACTCTTCAGTTGAGGGGCATCTAGGTTGCTTCCAGGTTCTGGCTATTACAAATAATGCTTCTATGAACATAGTAGAGCAGATGCCCTTGTTGTATGAATTTGCCTCTTTAGGATATATGCCTAAGAGTGGAATTGCTGGGTCTTGTGGTAGATTGATTCCCATTTTTCTGAGGAATCTCCATACTGATTTCCAAACAGGTTGTACAAGTTGGCAATCCCACCAGCAGTGGAGGAGTATTCCCCTCTCTCGACATCCTCTCCAGCCTAAATTGTCTTTGGTGTTTTTGATTTTAGCCATTGTGACAGGAGTAAGATGGTATCTCAGAGTTCTTTTGATTTGCATTTCCCTGATGGCTAAGGATTTTGAGCATTTTCTTAGGTGTCTCTTGGCCATTTTAGCCTCCTCTATTGAGAATTCTCTATTTAGTTCTATACCCCACCTTTTAATTGGATCCTTTGGTGTTTTGGAGACTTCTTCTTGAGTTCTTTGTAAATTTTGGAGATTCGCCCTCTGTCAGATGTGGGGTTAGTGAATATCTTTTCCCATTCTGTGGACTGCCTTTTTGTTTTGTTGACTATGTCCTTTGTCTTACAGAAGCTTTTTTGATTCAGGAGGTCCCATTTGTTAATTGTCGATCTCAGTGTCTGTGCCACTGGTGTTATGTTCAGGAAGTGGTCTCCTGTACCAACTCGTTGAAGTGTATCTCCCACTTTCTCTTCTAAAAGTTTCAGTGTGGTTAGATTTATGTTGAGATCTTTGATCCATTTGGACTTAAGGTTTGTACAAGGCAATAAACATGGATCTATCTACAGTCTTCTGCATACCAGTACCCAGTTATGCAAGCACCATTTGTTGAAGATGCTTTCATTTTTCCATTGTATAGTTTTAGCTTCTTTGTCAAAAATCAAGTGTTCATAGGTGTGTGGGTTAAAATCAGGGTTTTCAATTTGGTTCCATTGGTCTACCTTCTTATTTTTGTGCCTATACCAAGCTGTTTTCAGGACTATAGCTCTATAATAGAGCTTGAAGTCAGGTATGGTGATGCCTCCTGAAGTTCCTTTACTGTATAGGGTTGTTTTGGCTATCCTCGGCCTTTTGTTTTTCCATATAAAGTTGATTAATGTTCTTTCCAAGTCTTTGAAGAATTGTGATGGAATTTTGATAGGGATTGCATTGAATCTGTAGACTGCTTTTGGCAAGATTGCCATTTTATTATGTTGGGCCTACGAATCCAAGAGCATGGGAGATCTTTCCATTTTCTGGTATCCTCCTTGATTTCTTTCTTTAAAGTCTCAAAGTTCTTGATATACAAGCCTTTTACTTCCTTGGTTTACATTATCCCCAGATATTTGATGCTGTTTATGGCTATTGTAAAGGGTGATGTTTCTCTGATTTCTTTCTCAGTCACTTCATCATATGTATATAAAAGGGCCAATTATTTTTTTGAGATTACCTTGTATCCTGCCACATTCCTGAAGGT
>NW_024433376.1:0-5663 GCF_017639785.1 Mesocricetus auratus | reverse complement strand
TTTTTTTTTTTTTTTAATCATTTTTTATTTTAATTTTAAATAGCTTGTTTCACATGTCAATCCCAGTTCCCTCTCCCTCCCCTCCTCCCGCACTCCCCTTCCACCCTCCCTCCCACCCTATTGCCAAATCCCTCCACATAGGGGATGTCTAGAGTCTATCATTTCACTCTTGGTAGGGTCAAGGCACTCCCCTAAGAGTCCAGGCTGAGAGAGCATCTCTCTTTGTGCCATAGGCACATGAAGACAGATTGTATACCAGGGATAGACACTGATCCACAGCTCAGAGCCCCATAGGTTGCCCAGGCCTTCTCACTGACACTCACATTTGGGGGTCCAGATCAGTCCCATTCTGGCCTCCCCACTGTCGGTCTGGGGTCCAAGAGCACTCCCTGTTCAGATCAGCCGTCTCTGCTGGTTTTGCCAGCCCATTCCTTGCCAATTTGCTCATCACTCCTCTCTCTCTGTCACTGGGTTCCTTGGGTTCAGTTCAGTGCTTAGTTGTGTGTTTGCCTCTGCTTCCATCAGTCCCAGGATGAAGGCTCCCGGATAGTTATAGACATCAAGTTCATTATCAGGAATGGGCATTCGAGGTGGTCCTTCCACTATTGCTTAGCTTGCCAATTGATGTTATACCTTTAGATCACTCGAGGTCACTCTGGTGCCTGATCTGTCTTCGATCCTATGATTCCCTCTTCCCCCTATTTTACCCCCACCCCCTCAACTTCCTGTTCCCCCATGACCAACTCCCTTCCTCTTTACCCCTCTACTCTTCCCAGGTCCCACTACCCCCCTCGCCCTGTTCCCCATCCATTCAGAGGATCTTGTCTCCATCCTCTTCTCTTGGGTACTATGCATATATGCATATCTTTTAGGTTCTTTCCTGTTTCCCAGACTCTCTATCTGTGGAAGTGCAGACTGGCACTATCCTGATCCATATTTAAAATCCATATATGAGTGAGTACATACCATGTTTGTCTTTTTGCGACTGGGTTACCTCACTCAGGATGGTTTCTTCCAGTGCTATCCATTTCCCTGCGAATTTCAAGATTCCATTGTTTTTTTCTGCTGAGTAATACTCCATTGTGTAAATGTACCACATTTTCTCTATCCACTCTTCAGTTGAGGGGCATCTAGGTTGCTTCCAGGTTCTGGCTATTACAAACAATGCTGCTATGAACATAGTGGAGCAGATGCCCTTGTTGTATGAACCTGCCTCATTTGGATAAATGCCTAAGAGTGGAATTGCTGGGTCTAGTGGTAGATTAATTCCCATTTTCCTGAGGAATCTCCATACTGATTTCCAAAGAGGCTGTATGAGTCGGCATTCCCACCAGCAATGGAGGAGTGATCCTCTCTCTCCACATCCTCTCCAGCATAAATTGTCTTCGGTGTTTTTGATTCTAGCCATTCTGACAGGAGTAAGATGGTATCTCAGAGTTGTTTTGATTTGCATTTCCCTGATGGCTAAGGATGTTGAGCACTTTCTTAAGTGTCTCTTGGCCATTTTAGCCTCCTCTACTGAGAATTCTCTATTTAGCTCTGTACCCCACCTTTCAAGTGGATCCTTTGGTGTTTTGGAGACTTGTTTCTTGAGTTCTTTGTAAATTTTGGAGATTAGCCCTCTGTCAGATGTAGGGTTAGTGAATATCTTTTCCCATTCTGTGGCCTGCCTTTTTGTCTTTTTGATTGTGTCCTTTGCCTTACAAAAGCTTTTTAGTTTCAGAAGGTCCCATTTGTTAATTGTTGATCTCAGTGCCTGTGCCACTGGTGTTATGTTTAGGAAGTGGTCTCCTGTACCAACTCGTTGAAGAGTATCTCCCACTTTCTCTTCTAAAAGTTTCAGTGTGGCTGGATGTATGTTGAGATCTTTGATCCATTTGGACTTAAGTTTTGTACAAGGCGATAAACATGGATCTATCTGCAGTCTTCTGCATACCATTACCCAGTTATGCCAGCACCATTTGTTGAAGATGCTTTCTTTTTTCCACTGTACAGTTTTAGCTTCTTTGTCAAAAATCAGGTGTTCATAGGTGTGTGGGTTAAAATTAGGGCTTTCGATTCGGTTCCATTGGTCTACCTGCCTATTTTTGTGCCAATACCAAGCTGTTTTCAGGACTATAGCTCTATAATAGAGCTTGAAATCAGGTATGGTGATGCCTCCTGAAGTTCCTTTATTGTATAGGGATGTTTTGGCTATCCTGGGCCTTTTGTTTTTCCATATAAAGTTGATTAATGATCTTTCCAGGTCCTTGAAGAATTGTGATGGAATTTTGATAGGGATTGCATTGAATCTATAGACTGCTTTTGGCAAGATTGCCATTTTTATTATGTTGATCCTACCAATCCAAGAGCATGGGAGATCTTTCCATTTTCTGGTATCTTCTTTGATTTCTTTCTTCAAAGACACAAAGTTTTTGATATACAGGTCTTTCACTTCCTTGGTTAACATTATCCCCAGATATTTGATGCTGTTTTTGGCTATTGTAAAAGGTGATGTTTCTCTGATTTCTTTCTCAGTCACTTCATCATCTGTATATAATAGGGCCACTGATTTTTTTGAGTTTACCTTGTATCCTGCCACTTTGCTGAAGCTGTTTATCAGCTCTAGGAGTAACCTTGCGGAGTTTTTTGGGTCACATATGTAAACTATCATATCATCTGCAAATAATGAAAGCTTGACTTCTTCTTTTCCTATTTGTATCCCCTTTATCTCCTTTTGTTGTCTTATTGCTGTAGCTAGAACTTCAAGTACAATATTGAAGAGATATGGAGAGAGTGGACAGCCTTGTCTTGTTCCTGATTTTAGAGGAATTGCTTTGAGTTTCTCTCCATTTAGTTTGATGTTAGCTGTTGGTTTACTGTATATTGCTTTTATTATGTTCAGGTACGTTCCTGTTATCCCTGATCTCTCTAGGACCTTTATCATGAAGGGGTGCTGGATTTTGTCAAAGGCTTTTTCAGCATCTAGTGAGATAATCATGTGGTTTTTCTTTCGCAGATTGTTAATATGGTGGATTACATTGATAGATTTTCTAATGTTGAACCATCCCTGCATTCCTGGAATGAAGCCTACTTGATCATGGTGGATGATTTTTCTGATGTGTTCTTGAATCCGGTTTGCAAGTATTTTATTGAGTATTTTTGCATCAATGTTCATGAGGGAAATTGGTCTATAGTTCTCTTTCTTAGTTGTGTCTTTGTGTGGCTTGGGTATCAAGGTAATTGTAGCCTCATAGAAAGAGTTTGGCAGTGAGCCTCCTGCTTCTATAGTGTGGAATACTTTGACGAGTATTGGAATGAGCTCTTCTTTGAATTTCTGGTAGAATTCTGCACTGAAGCCATCTGGGCCTGGGCTTTTTTTGTTTGGGAGACTTTTGATGACTGCTTCTATTTCATTAGGGGTTATAGGTCTGTTTAGATTATTTATCTGTTCTTGATTTAGTTTTGGCAAGTGATATCTATCCAGGAAATTGTCCATTTCCTTTAAATTTTCAAATTTTGTGGAGTACAGATTTTCAAAGTATGCCCTGATGATTCTCTTGATTTCCTCAGAGTCCGTTGTTATGTCCCCTTTCTCATCCCTGATTTTGTTAATTAGCATGTTCTCTCTCTGTCTTTTGGTTAGTTTGGACAGAGGTTTGTCTATTTTGTTGATTTTCTCAAAGAACCAACTCTTTGTTTCATTGATTCTTCTCAATGTTTTCCTGGTTTCTACTTGATTGATTTCAGCCCTCAATTTGATTATTTCCTGGCGTCTGCTCCTCCTGGGGAGTTTGCTTCTTTTTGTTCTAGAACATTCAGCTGTGCTATTAATTCTCTAGTATGACTGTTCTCCAGTTTTTTCATGTGGGCACTTAGTGCTATAAACTTTCCTCTCAGCACTGCTTTCAAAGTGTCCCATAAGTTTGTGTATGTTGTGTCTTCATTCTCATTGAAATCGAGGAAGTCTTTAATTTCTTTTTTTATTTGTTCCTTTACCCAGGGATGGTGCAATTGTGCATTGTTCAATCTCCATGAGTTTGTAGGGTTTCTGCGATTTGTGTTATTGTTGAATTCTAATGTTAATGCATGGTGGTCTGATAAGATGCAGGGGGTTATTCCAATTTTTTTGTATCTGTGGAGATTTGCTATGTTTCCTATTATGTGGTCAATTTTAGAGAAGGTTCCATGTGGTGCCGAGAAGAAGGTATATCCCTTTGTATTTGGGTGGAATGTTCTATAGATGTCTGTTAAACCCAGTTGGGTCATAACTTCTATTAATTCTTTTGTTTCTTTGTTAAGTTTCTGTCTGGAGGTCCTATCTAGCGGTGAGAGCGGAGTGTTGAAGTCTCCTACTATTAGTGTGTGAGATTTTATGTGCATTTTGAGCTTTAGTAATGTTTCTTTCACGAATGTAGGTGCCTTTGTATTTGGGGCGTAGATATTTAAAATCGAGACTTCGTCTTGATGTATTTTTCCTTTGATGAATATGAAGTGCCCTTCTTCATCTCTTTTGATTGATTTTAATTTGAAGTCTAATTTGTTAGATATTAGGATTGCTACGCCCGCTTGTTTCTTGGGGCCGTTTGATTGGAAGATCTTTTCCCAGCCCTTTACTCTGAGATAACGTCTGTCTTTGGTGTTGAGATGTGTTTCTTGTATGCAGCAGAAGGAAGGGTTCTGTCTTCGTATCCATTCTGCTAGTCTGTGTCTTTTTATAGGTAAGTTGAGGCCATTGACATTGAGGGATATTAATGACCATTGATTGGTGATCCTTGTTTGCGCTTGATTTATTGTTAGTGAAGTTATTTTGTGTAGTTTCTCCTCCCTTTTTCTTTTAGTGTTTTGTAAAGTATGATTCTATATTGCCTGTGTCTTTGTGAATGTAGTTATCTTCCTTGGCTCTAGGTTTTCCTTCTAGCATTTTCTGTAGAGCTGGATTCATGGATACGTATTGTTTAAATCTGGCTTTGTCATGGAATATTTTGTTTTCTCCATCTATGGTAATTGAGAGCTTTGCTGGATATAGTAGTCTGGGCTGGCATCCTTGTTCCCTTAGCGTTTGTAGGACATCTGACCAGGATCTTCTGGCTTTCATCGTTTCCATTGAGAAGTCAGGTGTAATTCGGATAGGGTCTGCCTTTGTATGTTACTTGGCCTTTTTCTTTAGCTGCTCTTAATATTTTCTCTTTGCTCTGTAGGTTTGATGTTTTGATTATTATATGGCGAGGTGACTTCTTCTTCTGGTCAAGCCTATTTGGTGTTCTGTAAGATTCTTGTACTTTCATAGGCATATCTTTCTTTAGGTTAGGGAAGTTTTCTTCTATGATTTTGTTGAATATGTTTTCTGTACCTTTAAGTTGAAGTTCTTCACCTTCTTCTATACCTATTATTCTCAGGTTTGGCTTCTTCACGGTGTCCCATATTTTACCTGGATATTTTGTGTTAAGGATTTGTTGGTTTTGAGATTTTCTTTGGCTGACGATGCTATGTCCTCTAATGAGTCTTCAACACCTGAGATTCTCTCTTCTATCTCTTGTATTCTATTGGTGATGCTTGCATCTGTGATTCCAGACCGTTTACCGAGCTTTTCTATTTCCAGCATCCCTTCATTCTGTGTTTTCTTTATCGTTTCTATTTCAGCTTTCAATCCTTCAACTGTTTGAGCTGTTTCCTTAATTTTC
>NW_024433375.1:0-1595 GCF_017639785.1 Mesocricetus auratus | reverse complement strand
ACCTGGTTGAGGCTCCAAATGACTCTGTAACGATAAGCGACACACTTACTGAAAGTAAAACTAAGTATTTATTGTAGAAATTACTCTCAAGATACCAAACAAGTAACACAGATGAGCCAAGTAGTTTTCCCCGCTGCCAAACCGGAAGCCAAACTCCGGGAAAAGAGACCAAGACTTCCTGTGTGCTGTCTTTTATGCCTTCCCCCGTAACGCCCCTAGCCATGCCCAAAAGTGGGCCTGGCTAGTGATGTAGTTCACCGCCTATGTACGTATATATGTCTTTACGTCCATCCGTATACGTCTTTAGACATGCCTAAAGTGGGTGTGGTTAGAGGTGTGGTAAATCACCCTTTTATTACACGATGTCTGATAGTATTTGAGGGATAAACACTGATCTACTGCTCAGGGCCCCATAGGTTGCCCAGGCCTCCTCACTGACTCTCACATTCAGGGGTTCTGGATCAGTCCCATGCTGGCCTCCCAGCTGTCTGGGGTCTGGGGTCTGGGGTCCAAGAGCTCTCCCCTGTTCGGATCAGCTGTCTCTGCTGGTTTTGCCAGCCCATTCTTTGCCAATTTGGCCTTCACTCCTCTCTCTCTGTCCCTGGGTTCCTTGGGTTCAGTTCAGTGTTTAACTGTGGGTGTTTGCCTCTGCTTCCATCAGTCACTGGATGAAGGCTCCAGGATGGTTATAGACATCAAGTTCATTATCAGGAATGGGCATTCGAGGTGGTCTCTACACTATTGATTAGCTTGCCGATTGTGGAAGGAATTGGCAATAGGGTGGGAGGATGAGGGGATGGTGGGGGGGTGCGGGAGGAGGGGAGGGAGAGGGAACTGGGATTGACATGTAAAACAAGCTATTTAAAATTAAAATATAAAACAATGGAATCTTGAAAATTTCAGTCAAATGGATGGCACTACAAGAAACCATCCGAGTGATGAAACAAGTCACAAAAAGCGAAACATCATATGTACTCACTCATTTATGGATTTTAGACATGGATCAGGGGAGTGTCAGCCTACAATCCCACTGCCAGAGAGTCTGGAGAACAGAACCTTCATCCAGCGACTCATGAAAGCAGAGGCAGATACCCACAGACAAACACTGAACTGAACTCCTTGAATCCAGTGTCAGAAAGGGAGAACTGATGGGCAAAGGATTTAAGACTGGGCTGGTTTAACCCATAGAAACAGCTGATCTGAACAAGGGGGGAGCTCTTGGACCCTAGATTGATGTCTGTGTGGAAAGCATGGGCCTGACTCAGACCCCCTGAATGTGGGTGTCAGTGAGGAGGCCTAGGTAATCTATGGGACCTTGGGTAGTATTTATCCCTGGCATACAAATATACTTTGAGCACCCATGCCACAATATGGGAAGTTCTCTGAGCCGGGACCAAAGAGGGAGGGCCTAGACCCAGTCACTGGAGATCCACCATGAAGGGTCTCACTGTCCCAGGGGATCAGAGTGGATATTGGGTAGGGAACTGGGGGACTTAGTGGTGAGGTCCGGGGAGGAGGAGAGGGAGAGGGAGCTGGGATCGACATGTGAAACAAGCTTGTTTCTAACTTAAATAATTAAAAAAAGAAACCCAACT
>NW_024433374.1:0-796 GCF_017639785.1 Mesocricetus auratus | reverse complement strand
CATGAATATCTCTAATACTAATCATAGTGTGTATTTATCTATAAATATTTATCACAGAGTGTGTGTTTATCTCTAAATATTCATTATAGAGGGTTTGTTTATCTCTAAATATTAATCATACAGTCTATGTTTATCTCTAAATATTAATCTTATAATATGTTTTTATCTCTAGATATTAATCACAACGTGTGTATATCTCTAAATATTAATCAAAGTGTGTGTTTACCTCTAATTATTAATCACAGAATGTTTATCACTAATAGTGCTCAAAGAGTGTGTGTCTATCTCTAATATAGATCATAGTGTTGTATTTATCACTAAAATTTAATCATAGTGTGTGTTCATCTCTACATATTGACCATAGTGTGTATGTTTAATCTCTAAATATCAATCATAGAGTGTGTGCTTATCTCTAAATATTAATCATATAGTGTGTGTTTATCTCTAAATATTCATTATAGAGGGTTTGTTTATCTCAGAATATTAATCATAGAGTGTATGTTTATCTCTAAATATTATTCATACAGTGTGGCTTTATCTCTATATATTAAAAGTATGTGTTTATTTCTAAATAATACTTATAGAGTATATTTATCTCTAAATATTAATCATAGAGTCTGTGTTTATCTTTAAATATTAATCATGGAGTGTGTGTTTATCTTGAAATATTAATCATAGATTGTGTGCTTATAACAAAGTATTAATCATAGCTCATGTATTTATCTTTAAATATTACATAGAGTGTGCTTTCATCTCTAAATATTAATAATATTGTGTTTGGTTACCACAAGATAAT
>NW_024433373.1:0-796 GCF_017639785.1 Mesocricetus auratus | reverse complement strand
GAGACTAACTTAATAGCCCCTCCCTGATGATGAGGTTGATGACTACCTTATATGCCATCCTAGAACCTTCATCCAATAACAGATGTTAGCAGAGACATATAACCACATCTAAACACTGAACTGAACTTCTGGAACCCAGTGACAGAATGGAGGATTGATGAGCAAAGGGGTCAAGACCATGATGGTAAAACCCACAGAGACAGCTGACATGACATGGGTGATCTCTTGAACTCAAGAATGATGGCTGAGAGGGCAATAGGTACTGTTCCAGACTCTATGTAGGTAGTGTCAATGAGGATATCACTGGGGCCTTGTGTAGTAGGTCAGTGTTTACCATGGTGTATGAATGATCTATTGGAGTCCATTCCAAATAGAGGGAGTCACTCTCAGACATGAGGAACAGCCTAGGTTCTTCTGAAATGACATACTTTGGCTCTCCCCCCAAGGACGGCCTCACCCTCCCTGGGGAATGATGTGGGGATTGGGTGGCATTAGGGAGGGCTCTTGGAGGGACAAGGGAGGAGGAATAGGAGAGGCACCTGGGATTGAAATGTGAAGTATTCTGTTTCTAATTTAAATAAATAAATATATTGAGGAAACAAGAAAGATTAAAGTAATATAAATATAACAAGCCTAATAGAGATAGGAAATGTACAGGGTGAATCAATCCTGTATGGTTCTTTGTCATGCTAAATTATTACATGCTAATGTACAAGACTTTAGATGCTGAGAGATATGGGTTGAGGTAAATTTTGAATCAAGACAACATAAATATTTTTAAAGATTCATTCCTCCA
>NW_024433372.1:0-7601 GCF_017639785.1 Mesocricetus auratus | reverse complement strand
TGTCCCGCGCTACCGTCTCGCCAGCAAGAACGACGCAGAACACTCGGATCCTTCTGCAGTAAAGCTTTAATGCATCTTGAGAGATAGATGATCAGCTTCTTAGAGGAAGACCCCAAGCTAAGAAACCCAGCCCCTTATATAAGCCTAGGAGCTCCGAGTGAGACGTGTAGAGCCGGGATTGGTGGTTTGCACATCACCCCAGATGACGCCACGGGAGAGGCACAGCTTAAACGGTTAACTCCAACTGACAGCAGATGTCAGCGCCATCTTCTAACGGCAATAGCGATAGCGAGGGCGGCTCCTCACATCTCCCCTATTCATTTATTTTTGAAGCAATAGGACACCCACAACTTTGGAGTGGAGATAGAGGTCAAATCCCCATGTGCAAATTCGGAACATGTACAAAGCTCCTCTCCAGGGTCTTATCCCCAGAGAGAGCCCTGACCAGTCCGATGTCGTTTTTCTGGGGGAAGGAGATCATGACATAGAACCTTCATGCAAGATGACTTATCTCCCAGGAGAAAGTCGTTATACCGCAGACTTCTCCTGTGCAGTGCTTAGCCTTGCAACTCCTTGGGCTGCTGAAGCCTACCCACTCTATCCCGTGCAATGAGACTAGCCTCGTGGGGTGCAAGAGCTGGGAGGCCAGCGACCTATTGCTTTAACATGGTTAACCAAATGTCAGGGAGGCTCCGTGTTCTAAGGCAGCAAGTGCTTGTGCCACCACCACTTTGTCTCTTTTGTTTGGGCTCTGAGCTTACACACCATCCAAAGCATCAACACTATTCCACAGCAGAGAACTAGGCTAAATGATCCTACCCCCACCCATTCCTTAAAATAAGAAAATGCAGATGAAATCCAGGAGGAGAGGCCTTCCATCAGAGAAAGATCCAGATGCGTCGAATTCACTTGCAGGATCGCCATTCTCAACTCACAGAGTGTCTGCTCAAACTCAAAAGTCCAATTCTGTAATAAATGTTGAGACAGAGCTTGTGACAGGTTAGCTGCTCTTGTAAAATTCTCATATTGTACTGAAGTGACACAAAGGCCAGGCAACTTTTGTTCACATCCCAATTGGGCCATCTGCCACAATATATCCAATTGTTCCTGAACCAAATTAATCTGTATCTGAGAATTGGCAGTGGCCTGTTTATCTAGGACCATGGTCACAGTGGCCTATAGTTCATTAATGGTTTGAGTTGTCTGCACAGTGGCAGAAAGTGCAAGGGCCGAGGCGGTAACCGAAGCAGTAACCGCGGCGGTGGCTATCAGGCCCACAATAATAGCAGAGATCCCAAAAATCTCGCTTTTCCCTAAACAAACTCAAATTACTTGGCGTCTCAACAGGAACTGGAACAAATCGAGGCATGCGCATTACCAAAGCAAAAGGGTGCTTAATAGCATCCCAGCATAATGCATAAAAACAATTCTAAGCAGAGCAATTTATTTCTTTCTGATTCTTACCTAAGGTATCATTACTCACAACCCAAATAAAGGGCAGCTGAATAATTAGTTCTCTTAAAAGGGGTATACTTAACATTGGAGGAGGACCAATCAGATGATCCATAGCTCTGTCCCTCACTCAGACTGTTGCCTAATGCCCCTTTCCAATCAAAATTCCTGAAAACTCTGTATCTGAGGATCTAAAGGCAAAAAGGCAAGCCCCAACTCTCTATTAGTTGTGAAAAATCTAGGGAACACCTGGGCATTCTGCATCACTGGCATACTAGGAACCATCATCCCGAGTAGGAGAGTCTTCATCACCCACTTGGCCTCCATCCTTCTTATTCTGGAGTTGTGAAGGAGCTCTTCGAGTGAGTCTTTCAGGGATCCACAGGGGGTTTTCTTCCTCCTGTGGAAAAACACACACAGCTCCCCTGGATCTTATTAGAATAGGATCCGGGCCTTTCCAGAGATCAGTCAAGACATCTTTCCATTTTACCATTTCTTTTGGCCTATCAGGCTCTAAACTGTGGCGATCGGCCGCAGTGTGGCCTTGGGCATCAGAGTTCAAGAAATTAAGGGTAAAAAGTGCCATGGATACAGCAACTCTTGGTACCGAGGGTAGAACATCCTCAATACTCCCCTTTTGTTTAATCAGATATGATTTGAGTGTACGATGGGCACGTTCCACAATGCCCTGTCCTTGAGGGTTATAAGGTAGGCCAGTTAGATGGGTAACATCCATTTGCCGACAAAACTGTCGGAATTTTTGAGAGGTATATGCTGGTCCATTGTCTGTTTTTAAAATTCTGGGTTTTCCCCAAGCACTCCAGTCCTCAAGGCAATGTTGAATCACATATGAGGCCTTTTCCCCTGTTAGGGGTGTGGCGTACATTATGCCAGAACAGGTGTCAACAGAAACATGAACATATTGAAGCCTTCCAAAAGAGGGAATATGAGTAACATCCATCTGCCACATCTGCAATGGTCTAATGCCACGTGGGTTTATTCCCATGTGGGGAGTAGGTAAGAATTCGCAGCAATTCTGGCATTGAGTAACAATTTCCCTAGCCTCTTTCCTGGATAGAGCAAAACGACGGCGCAAGGTCTCAGCCGTCACATGAAAGCGCTTATGGAATTCTTTTGCTGCTTGTGCATGGGTAGACAAGGCAGCGGCCACCAGCTTTGTAGCCTTGTCCGCTAAGTCATTCCCTAAGGACATGGGACCTGGGAGTCCAGAATGTGCTCAGACATGGGTAATGAAAACAGGAAATCTCCTATTTAACAAGGCAGCTTGTATCTTCTGAAAGATGTTAGCAACTCTGCTGGAGGATCTTATTATTCCAGCTATCTCAAGGAGATTAACTGCATTAACCACATAAGAGGAATCTGATACAATATTGAGGGGTCCTGGCAAAGCCTCAAGAACCTCCAGTACTATCAGACATTCTACAACTTGAGGTGAAGTTTCATTATATTGTTTAGATATAACCCTATCCTTGACCACATAAGCTCCCATACCAGTTTTTGATCCATCAGTGTACACCACAGTCCCATCTGGGAGTGGGTCTTTAGCTGTCACTTGTGGAAACACTATAGCCTGGTTTAGGGCAAACTGTAAAATTGGATGCTTTGGAAAATGATTATCAATTTGTCCTGAAAAGGAAGTAACTATAACTGCCCAATCACTAGATGTGGCTGCCAAGGTCTGAACTTGTGCAGCAGTATAAGGCACAATCAAGGAATCAGGATCCCTGCCAAAATGCGTAACAGCTGCTTTTATTCCGCGAAGCGCGAGCTGTGCAACAGCATCAGGGTACCAGTCAATAATCTTAGCAGGGGAAGCATTTGGATGAATCCAAAGTAATGGTCCATGTTGCCACAGGACTGCAGTTGGCAATTGAGCTGTCTTAAAAACACACAGATTAAAAGGTAGTGACTCCTCAATACGTTGTAATTGTGCTTCCTGTAAGGCCTCTTCCACCATCTGTAAGGCTCGGTGGGCGGCAGGGGTAAATTTTCTGGGTGAGGAGATATGAGGCTCACCCTCCAGGAGATCGAAGAGGGGTTTTAGATCAGCAGATGGAATTTTTAAAAAGGGCCTCAACCAATTTATATCTCCCAGAAGTTTCTGAAAATCATTTAATGTTTGTAAGTGGTCTTTGCGAATTTCTATTTTCTGAGGAACTATATTTTTGGGAGTAATCATTGAGCCCAAAAAGAGGCCTGTATCTGCAATTTGAACCTTTTCTGAGGCAATCTCTAATCCCCACTGTTTTAATTCAGCCACCAGCATGGGGAAAGCCTTTTGTAAAACATCTAACTCTTTGTGACAAATAAGAATATCGTCCATATAATGGATGACGATTAAAGATGTAAATTGCTTCCTAATTGGCTCCAAAGCCTCCTGCACATACAGCTGACATATTGTTGGGCTATTGGCCATGCCTTGCGGCAGTACCTTCCACTGAAATCTCTTGTCTGGTTCCATATGATTAAGAGAAGGGATAGTGAAGGCAAACCTTGGTCTATCCCGTGGGTAAAGTGGAATAGAGAAGAAACAATCCTTAATATCTATAATAATAAGCTTCCAATCTTGAGGGAGTGCAGAAAGCAAAGGAAGGCCTCTTTGAACAGGGCCAAAAAGATGCATCTGATTGTTAATGGCCCGCAGGTCATGGAGTAATCTCCACTTCCCAGATTTCTTCTTAATAACAAAAATTGGTGTATTCCATGGGGAGGTAGAAGGCTCTAGATGCCCCAGCCGTTCCTGTTCTTGCACTAATCTTGTGACAGCCTCTAATTTTTCAGAGGATAGAGGCCATTGAGAGACCCATAACGGCTCCTCTGTTTTCCATGGTATGGGTCGTGAAGCCTCAACGGCCCCTAAATAAAACCCAGTCCTTTTCTACCCCGATTTCCATGTTGTGTAATGGGTTTTATTCTGCCTTGTTCTTGCCTACCCAAGCCTCTACCGTTTGTATACCCCATCTTTGCCATAATGGCTGATGCCTGGGGGGAGTATTCATTAGTTAGGGTCATGCCCATGGCTTGAAACACATCCCGTCCCCATAAATTTACAGGGAGTGGCAACACATAGGGGGTAAAACATCCCTGTTTGCCCTCAGCATTCCGCCAGGTTAAGGCTGAGGCACTGATGGCAGGAGAGGACTGGTATCCAAGACCTTGTAGAGAATGAGATGAAACAACAGTGGGCCAAGACTTCGGCCACCAATGGAGTGAAATAATGCTTTTGTCTGCTCCCGTATCCATTATCCCTTCAAATTCTTTTCCATTAATTAACAATTTTATTGTAGGTCTCTCATTTAGGGGTATAGCCAGATAGGCTGAATCACTTCCAGAAGATCCCATAGCCCTTTTTTGTAAAGTGTAGGTTTCTCCATCCCCGAGGGAGGGCAGCAACACCAGTTGTGCAATTCTATCTCCCTGCTTTATAGAAAATACACCCCGAGGGCTAGAACAGAGAACTTGAATCTCCTCTTTATGATACGGGTCAACAATTCCAGGATATATAATGAGTCCCTGTAAAGTTAAGGAGCCACGGCCCAGAATAAGCCCAATGGTGGCAGGGGGCAAAGGTCCAGGGGAATGGACTGGGACCGGTTGAACGTTCATTTGGGGCATGAGTAAGAAGTCGGAGGCGGCACGCAAGTCCATTCCGGGGGTTCCTCGGAAACCTCTACTTCCTCTTGATTGCTTTTCTGAAATTGGTTCCCATATTTCTGAGGGCCCTGGGACCATGGGCCCCGTGACCCGTTTTTTGATTGGGGTACCTTGGGTTCTTCAATAGGGGGCAGAAGCCTCCCTTTTACATCCCGGACTGACCTGCATTCGCTAGCCCTATGATAACCTTTACCACAACGATGGCAAAGCTTCGATTCTCTTGTTCTTTCAGGGGCTTTACAATCTTTCTTAAGGTGCCCCATTCTCCCACAATTAAAACAAGCTTTTCGACTAGATAAATCTCTACACTGTGCGTTTGTAAAATGGCGGCAGCTAGTCCTGCATTGGTTAGGGGTCCCCCCAGCTCCCTGCACACTCTGAGCCAATCTTGTAAACCTTTGCTTTTGCGAGGGCGATAGCCGCTCGACATTCCTGGGTTGCTTGTTCATAGACAAGTTGCTCAATCAGGGGCATAGCTTGTTCTGAATCACCAAAGATGCGACTGGCGGCCTCTGTCATTCTGGCCACAAAGTCTGAAAATGGCTCTTGGGGTCCTTGGACAATCTTTGTAAGGTGTCCACTGGACTCTCCCCTTTTGTGAGGGCCTTCCATGCTTTAATAGCGGCGGCCGACACCTGACCATAGACACCCCAGATGTAGTTGGTTTGATTAAGGGCATGTTGACCCTGACCTGTCAGCATTTCAAATGTCCACTGCCTCTGATTCTCATCTTCAGCCGTGGCATTAACTCTAGCTTGTGCCTGGGCTGCATCATACCAGAGAGCCTTCCATTCCATGTATTGTCCCATGTTGGGAAGCACTGCTTTCACTGTCGTCTGCCAGTCAGTGGGAGTCATGGCAAAATTAGCAAGCCTTTCCACCTGTATTGTGGTAAAGTTAGCATTGACCCCATAATTACGAACGGATTCGGCCAATTCTTTGATTTGATTGTAATCTACAGGGGTATGTACTCTTCCGCCTTCCGCATTCTCGAATACTGGAAAAGCTACTTGTATTTTTCTCCGTTCCTCTAAAGGTAAAAAGGAGTCAGTACCAGTATTCAGCCGAAGCTCATACTGCGGAGGCGCTGAGGGGCGTGAGCCCGCCGGATTTATAGGCGGTGGCCTCACATTCATTTTTGTTTTCAGTGGCCGGTGTCTATCAGGGTGATATCTTTCTTCCTCATACCGTGCCACCTCCTCCTCTAGACCACCTTCTTCGCTAGAATACAGAGTGTCAGAATCAGAATTATCTAGCTCCAAGGCTTCTAGCTCTACTGTAGGGTATAGACTAGATTCTGGCTTTTTCTTTTTCTTAGATTTGTTAGGGGGTGAATGATCACTCCCTTCTTTCTCTCCCCCTTTCTTAACTTCTTGGGGAGGGCCTTTTTTCTTAGACATGTCTTTCCTTTTGCGAGCTCCCATTCTCTCACTCCGTTCAGTTTCTGACATGCTATCCTGAACTTCCTCTAAGGTTCCCTGACTTTCTATTATAGCAGGGTGACAGGCCTCATCCTCCAAGCAGTTTTTAACTAGCTTCCAAATGGCTTTGGTACCTAAGTGGAGATCTCCTTCTGCATGCTTCCTGTCTAGTTCTTTACCTAGCTTGTTCCATGAGGCCACAGTGAGGGACCCGGAACAAGCATACCATGGTGCCACTCTATCTACCTCCTTCACAAAATTTTGAAGTGTTCGTGGTGCAATTTTAAGATCTCTTTGTTTTAGCACAGTCTGTAGGGCAGTAACCACTGACTGTGACAACCCCATCGCGCTAGCGGCTTATCTAAAAACGGCGCTCAACTCCGTTACCAGACTGACAGCACCAGACTGACAGCACCAGACTGACAGCACCAGACTGACAGCACCAGACTGACAGCACCAGACTGACAGCACCGTTCTGTCAGCACCAGCCACGATGAAGGAGAAGGACAAACAGGACTAGCACCAAAGCCTCCACTGACCCGTCCCACGGTGATGACAAACTAAGGCCAAAGTCGAGAAAGGGGGTGTTCAGGATAAAGCATACCTCTCTGAACTTACATCCCTGCAGTTCTGAATCCGCCCCGTCTTCCGAGGGTCTCCCGCGGCGCCGGCGATGTTGAAGAGTTCCGGGTTTCGGCACCAGATGTCCCGCGCTACCGTCTCGCCAGCAAGAACGACGCAGAACACTCGGATCCTTCTGCAGTAAAGCTTTAATGCATCTTGAGAGATAGATGATCAGCTTCTTAGAGGGAGACCCCAAGCTAAGAAACCCAGCCCCTTATATAAGCCTAGGAGCTCCGAGTGAGACGTGTAGAGCCGGGATTGGTGGTTTGCACATCACCCCAGATGACGCCACGGGAGAGGCACAGCTTAAACGGTTAACTCCAACTGACAGCAGATGTCAGCGCCATCTTCTAACGGTTAACTCCAACTGACAGCAGATGTCAGCACCATCTTCTAACGGCAATAGCGATAGCGAGGCGGCTCCTCACA
>NW_024433371.1:0-4819 GCF_017639785.1 Mesocricetus auratus | reverse complement strand
CCTTATATAAGCCTAGGAGCTCCGAGTGAGACGTGTAGAGCCGGGATTGGTGGTTTGCTCATCACCCCAGATGACGGGTGAGGCACAGCTTAAACGGTAAACTCCAACTGACAGCAGATGTCAGCGCGATCTTCTAATGGCGATAGCGATAGCGAGGGCGGCTCCTCACAATACACCACAGAATATAAAACTACGTGCTTAACTTCTTCAAAACTAACGATACAACATTGTGTGAGATATATACGTGCTTAACTTCATGGAAACTTATAATACAACACTGTGTGTGAAACTACATGCTTAACTTCGTCAAAACTAACGATACAATACTCTGTGTGAAACTATGTCCTTACCTTCATGAGAATTTCCCTTATAACTCTGTATTAGAAACTACATGCTTAACTTCTGCAAAACTAACGATACAGCACTGTGTGTGAAACTATGTGCTTAACTTCATGAGAACTTACCATATAACACTGTATTAGAAACTCCGTGCTTAACTTCTTCAAATCTAACGATACCACACTGTGTGTGAAACCATGTGCTTAACTTCATGAAATCTAACTATATGAGAAACTACATAATTAACTTCAGGCAAACTAACGATACAACACAGTATATAAAACTACTAATGATACATCATTGTGTGAGAATATACATGCTTAACTTCATGGAAACTAACAATACAACAATGTGTGTGAAACAACATGGTTAACTTCATCAAAACTAACGATACAACACTGTGTGTGAAACTATGTGCTTAACTTCATGAGAACTTCCCTTATAACACTGTATTAGAAACTATGTGCTCAACTTCTGCAAAACTTACGAGACAAAACTGTGAGTGAAACTATGTGCTTAACTTCATGAGAACATCCCATATAACATTGTATTAGAAACTAAGGGCTTAACTTCTTCAAAACTAACGATACAACATTGTGTGAGAATGTCCGTGCTTAACTTCATGGAAACTTACAATACAACACTGTGTGTGAAACTACATGCTTAACTTCGTTCAAACTAACGATACAACAGTGTGTATGAAACTATGAGCTTAACTTTATGAGAACTCTCCATATAACATTGTATTAGAAACTATGTGCTTAACTTCTTCAAATCTAACGATACAAAACTATGTGTGAAACTATGTGCTTAACTTCATGAAATCTAACTATATAACACTATATATGATATAGTACATACTTTCCTTTGTGAACACTAACAATACAACACAGTATGTGAAACTGCATGCTTAACTTCTTCAAATCTAATGATACAACACTTTTTTGTGATACTATGTGCTTAACTAAATGAGAACTTACCATATAACCCTGTATTAGAAACTACGTGCTTAATTTCTTCAAATCTAATTATACCACACTGTGTGTGAAACAATGTGCTTAACTTCAAGAAATGTAACTATATTATACTATATGAGAAATTACATACTTAACTTCATGAAAACTAACGATACAACACAGTATATAAAACTACTTGCTTAACTTCTTCAAAACTAACGATACAATATTGTGTGAGAAAATACGCGTGTAACTTCATGGAAACTAACAATACAACACTGTGTGTGAAACTACATGCTTAACTTCTTCAAAACTAACGATACAACACTGTGTGTGAAACTCTGTGCTTAACTTCATGAGAACTTCCCATATAACACTGTATTAGAAACTACGTGCTTCGCTTCTTCAAAACTAACGATACAACACTGTGTGTGAAACTCTGTGCTTAACTTCATGAGAACTTCCCATATAACACTGTATTAGAAACTACGTGCTTATCTCCTTCAAAGCTAACGATACAACACTGTGTGTGAAACTATGTGCTTAAAATCATGAAATATAACTATATAACACTATATGATATACTACATACTTTTCTTCGTGAACACTAAAAATACAACACAGTATGTGAAACTACATGCTTAACTTCTTCAAATCTAACGATCCAACATAGTGTGTGAACCTATGTGCTTAACTTCCTGAGAACTTCCCATATAACACTCTATTTTAAACTACGTGCTTAACTTATTCAACAGTAACTATACAACACTGTGTGTGAAAGTATGTGCTTAACTTCATGAAATCTAACTATATTACACTATATGAGAAACTACATACTTAATTCATGACAACTAACGATACTACACAGTATATAATACTACGTGCTTAACTTCTTGAAAACTAATTATACAACATTGTTGAGAAAATACGCGCGTAACTTCATTTGAACTGACAATACAACACTGTGTGTGAAAATACATGCTTTACTTCTTCAAAACTAATGATACAACACTGTGTGTGAAACTATGTGATTAACTTCATGAGAACTTACCATATAACACTGTATTAGAAACTACGTGCTTAACTTCTTCAAAGCTAACGATACAACACTGTGTATGATACTATGTGCTTAACTTCATGACGAATTCCCATATAACATTGTATTAGAATCTACGTGCTTAACTACTTCAAAACTAACGATACAATACTGTGTGTGAAACTATGTGCTTAACCTCATGATAAATTCCCATATAACACTTACCTAGGACCTACGTTCTTAACTTCTTCAAAGCTAACGATACAACACTGTGTGTGATACTATGTGCTTAACCTCATGAGAACTTACCAAATAACACTGCATTAGAAACTAAGTCCTTAACTTCTTAAAATCTAATGATACAACACTATGTGTGAAACTATGTGCTTAACTTCATGAAGTCTAACTATATAGCACTATATGTGATATAGTACATACTTTTCTTTGTGAACACTAACAATACAACACAGTATGTGAAACTGCATGCTTAACTTCTTCATATCTAATGATACAACACTTTTTTGTGATACTATGTGCTTAACTTCATGAGAACTTACCATATAACCCTGTATTAGAAACTACGTGCTTAATTTCTTCAAATCTAATGATACCACTTTGTGTGTGAAACAATGTGCTTAACTTCAAGAAATGTAACTATATTATACTATATGAGAAATTACATACTTAACTTCATGAAAACTAACGATACAACACAGTATATAAAACTACTTGCTTAACTTCTTCAAAACTAACGATACAATATTGTGTGAGAAAATACGCGTGTAACTTCATGGAAACTAACAATACAACACTGTGTGTGAAACTACATGCTTAACTTCTTCAAAACTAACGATACAACACTGTGTGTGAAACTCTGTGCTTAACTTCATGAGAACTTCCCATATAACACTGTATTAGAAACTACGTGCTTCGCTTCTTCAAAACTAACGATACAACACTGTGTGTGAAACTCTGTCCTTAACTTCATGAGAACTTCCCATATAACACTGTATTAGAAACTACGTGCTTATCTCCTTCAAAGCTAACGATACAACACTGTGTGTGAAACTATGTGCTTAAAATCATGAAATATAACTATATAACACTATATGATATACTACATACTTTTCTTCGTGAACACTAAAAATACAACACAGTATGTGAAACTACATGCTTAATCTTCAAATCTAACGATCCAACATAGTGTGTGAACCTATGTGCTTAACTTCCTGAGAACTTCCCATATAACACTCTATTTTAAACTACGTGCTTAACTTCTTCAACAGTAACGATACAACACTGTGTGTGAAAGTATGTGCTTAACTTCATGAAATCTAACTATATTACACTATATGAGAAAATACATACTTAATTCATGACAACTAACGATACTACACAGTATATAAAACTACGTGCTTAACTTCTTCAAAACTAATGATACAACATTGTGTGAGAAAATAAGTGCGTAACTACATGGAAACTCAAAATACAACACTATGTGTGAAACTACATGCTTAACATCTTCAAAACTAACGATACAACACTTTGTGTGATACTATGTGCTTAACTTAATGAGAACTTCCCATATTACACTGTATTAGAAACAATGTGCTTAGCTTCTTCAAAACTAACGATACAAAACTCTGTGTCAAACTCTGTGCTTAACTTCATGAGAACTTCCCATATAACACTGACTTAGAAACTACGTGCTTAACTTCTTCAAAGCTAACGATACAACACTGTGTATGATATTATGTGCTTAACTTCATGACGAATTCCCATATAACATTGTATTAGAATCCACGTGCTTAACTACTTCAAAACTAACGATACAATACTGTGTGTGAAACTATGTGCTTAACCTCATGATAAATTCCCATATAACACTTACTTAGAACCTACGTTCTTAACTTCTTCAAAGCTAACGATACAACACTGTGTGTGATACTATGTGCCTAACTTCATGAGAACTTACCAAATAACACTGCATTAGAAACTAAGTCCTTAACTTCTTAAATCTAATGATACCACACTGTGTGTGAAACTATGTGCTTAACTTCATGAAATCTAACTATATAACACTATATGAAATAGTAATTACTTTTCTTAGTGAACACTAACAATACAACACAGTATGTGAAACTACATGCTTAACTTCTTCAAATCTAACGATACAACACTGTGTGTGGTACTATGTGCTTAACTTCATGAGAACTTACCATATAACACTGTATTAGAAACTACGTGATTAACTTCTTCAAATCTAATGATACAACACTGTGTTTGAAACTTTGTGCTTAACATCATTAAATCTAACTATATTACACTATATGAGAAATTACATACTTAACTTCATGAAAACTAACGATACAACACAGTATATAAAACTACTTGCTTAACTTCTTCAAAACTAACGATACAACATTGTGTGAGAAAATACGCGCGTAACTTCATTTGAACTGACAATACAACACTGTGTGTGAAAATA
>NW_024433370.1:0-631 GCF_017639785.1 Mesocricetus auratus | reverse complement strand
CATATAAACAACCCCACTGATTACCCAGTATCAGACTAAATGTAATGGAAGCAAACCAGTAAAGCATCTGGGTAGAGAATCCCAGAACTCTGTGCTACCCCTACCCAAACCTGCCATTTTACTCATTTCCATGGGTATTAAATGCCCGAGCCCCAATGCTGTCTTTCCATAGGTTCTCAGAATAAGCTACAGTGTCCAACTATCTACCCAGGTGTCCCTGGAAACAATGCTGGTTGTGGCTTATTGAATACACCTGTAGGTCAGAGCTGAGAGGATCCTAAGATTGATTGAGGCATTTGGGAGGGGGCTCCAGTAAAGAGCAGTGAGCAAAAGCCAGGAAGCTGAATGCTTCAGCCAGCAAGTGGGAATATGAGCCCACCATTGTCTTCCAGCTTGAAGTCTCAGAGACTTCAGAAGCATGAGATGTAATGAAATCCAGCACCTGGGTTTTCAGCTGACCTGCACTGTGGAGGTCAGCCAGGATAAGACTGTGGGCAGCAGTCTCCATGGAGTGGTACTTGCAGACGGTTTCCTGGCACATGACCTTCAAACGCTCCAGTCCATACTTGTGACTTATTTGAGACAAAGCATTCATGGCCCCACAGGAGGAGGGTCCCTTCTGGAACTACAC
>NW_024433369.1:0-16393 GCF_017639785.1 Mesocricetus auratus | reverse complement strand
AGCCGCCCTCGCTATCGCTATTGCCGTTAGAAGATGGCGCTGACATCCACTGTCAGTTGGAGTTAACTGTCGCTGTCAGTTGGAGTTAACTGTCGCTGTCAGTTGGAGTTAACTGTCGCTGTCAGTTGGAGTTAACTGTCGCTGTCAGTTGGAGTTAACTGTCGCTGTCAGTTGGAGTTAACTGTCGCTGTCAGTTGGAGTTAACTGTCGCTGTCAGTTGGAGTTAACTGTCGCTGTCAGTTGGAGTTAACTGTCGCTGTCAGTTGGAGTTAACCGTTTAAACTGTGCCTCTCCCGTGACGTCATCTGGGGTGATGTGCAAACCACCAATCCCGGCTCTACACATCTCACTCGGAGCTCCTAGGCTTATATAAGGGGCTGGGTTTCTTAGCTTGGGGTCTCCCTCTAAGAAGCTGATCATCTATCTCTCAAGATGCATTAAAGCTTTACTGCAGAAGGATCCGAGTGTTCTGCGTCGTTCTTGCTGGCGAGACGGTAGCGCGGGACATCTGGTGCCGAAACCCGGGAACTCTTCAACATCGCCGGCGCCGCGGGAGACCCCTCGGAAGACGGGGCGGATTCAGAACTGCAGGGACGTAGGTTCAGAGAGGTATGCTTTATCCTGAACAACCCTTTTCTCGACTTTGGCCTTAGTTTGTCATCACCGTGGGACGGGTCAGTGGAGGCTTTGGTGCTAGTCCTGTTTGTCCTTCTCCTTCATCGTGGCTGGTGCTGACAGAACGGCGCTGTCCGTCTGGCGCTGTCCGTCTGGCGCTGTCCATCTGGCGCTGTCCATCTGGCGCTGTCAGTCTGGTGCTGTCAGTCTGGTGCTGTCAGTCTGGTGCTGTCAGTCTGGTAACGGAGTTGAGCGCGTTTTTAGATAAGCTGTCAGCGCGATGGGGTCGTCACAGTCAGTGGTTACAGCCTTACAGACTGTGCTAAAACAAAGAGATCTTAAAATTGCACCACGAACACTTCAAAATTTTGTGAAGGAGGTAGATAGAGTGGCACCATGGTATGCTTGTTCCGGGTCCCTCACTGTGGCCTCATGGAACAAGCTAGGTAAGAACTAGACAGGAAGCATGCAGAAGGAGATCTCTGCTTAGGTACCAAAGCCATTTGGAAGCTAGTTAAAAACTGCTTGGAGGATGAGGCCTGTCACCCTGCTATAATAGAAAGTCAGGGAACCTTAGAGGAAGTTCAGGATAGCATGTCAGAAACTGAACGGAGTGAGAGAATGGGAGCTCGCAAAAGAAAAGACATGTCTAAGAAAAAAGGCCCTCCCCAGGAAGTTAAGAAAGGGGAGAGAAAGAAGGGAGTTATCATTCACCCCTTAACAAATCTAAGAAAAAGAAAAAGCCAGAATCTAGTCTATACCCTGCAGTAGAGCTAGAAGCCTTGGAGCTAGATAATTCTGATTCTGACACTCTGGATTCTAGCGAAGAAGGTGGTCTAGAGGAGGAGGTGGCACGGTATGAGGAAAAAAGATATCACCCTGATAGACACCGGCCACTGAAAACAAAAATGAATGTGAGGCCACCGCCTATAAATCCGGCGGGCTCACGCCCCTCAGCGCCTCCGCCATATGAGCTTCGGCTGAATACTGGTACTGACTCCTTTTTACCTTTAGAGGAACGGAGAAAAATACAAATGGCTTTTCCAGTATTCGAGAATGTGGAAGGCGGAAGAGTACATACCCCCGTAGATTACAATCAAATTAAAGAATTGGCCGAATCCGTTCGTAATTATGGGGTCAATGCTAACTTTACCACATTACAGGTGGAAAGGCTTGCTAATTTTGCCATGACTCCCACTGACTGGCAAACGACAGTGAAAGCAGTGCTTCCCAACATGGGACAATACATGGAATGGAAGGCTCTCTGGTATGATGCAGCCCAGGCACAAGCTAGAGTTAATGCCACGGCTGAAGATGAGAATCAGAGGCAGTGGACATTTGAAATGCTGACAGGTCAGGGTCAACATGCCCTTAATCAAACCAACTACATCTGGGGCGTCTATGGTCAGGTGTCGGCCGCCGCTATTAAAGCATGGAAGGCCCTCACAAAAGGGGAGAGTCCAGTGGACACCTTACAAAGATTGTCCAAGGACCCCAAGAGCCATTTTCAGACTTTGTGGCCAGAATGACAGAGGCCGCCAGTCGCATCTTTGGTGATTCAGAACAAGCTATGCCCCTGATTGAGCAACTTGTCTATGAACAAGCAACCCAGGAATGTCGGCGGCTATCGCCCCTCGCAAAAGCAAAGGTTTACAAGATTGGCTCAGAGTGTGCAGGGAGCTGGGGGGACCCCTAACCAATGCAGGACTAGCTGCCGCCATTTTACAAACGCACAGGTATAGAGATTTATCTAATCGAAAAGCTTGTTTTAATTGTGGGAGAATGGGGCACCTTAAGAAAGATTGTCAAGCCCCTGAAAGAACAAGAGAATCGAAGCTTTGCTATCGTTGTGGTAAAGGTTATCATAGGGCTAGCGAATGCAGGTCAGTCCGGGATGTAAAGGGAGGCTTCTGCCCCCTATTGAAGAATCCAAGGTACCCCAATCAAAAAACGGGTCACGGGGCCCATGGTCCCAGGGCCCTCAGAAATATGGGAACCAATTTCAGAAAAGCAATCAAGAGGAAGTAGAGGTTTCCGAGGAACCTCCGGAATGGACTTGCGTGCCGCCTCCGACTTCTTACTCATGCCCCAAATGAATGTTCAACCGGTCCCAGTCCATTCCCCTGGACCTTTGCCCCCTGCCACCATTGGGCTTATTCTGGGCCGTGGCTCCTTAACTTTACAGGGACTCATTATATATCCTGGGATTGTTGACCCATATCATAAAGAGGAGATTCAAGTTCTCTGTTCTAGCCCTCGGGGTGTATTTTCTATAAAGCAGGGAGATAGAATTGCACAACTGGTGTTGCTGCCCTCCCTCGGGGATGGAGAAACCTACACTTTACAAAAAAGGGCTATGGGATCTTCTGGAAGTGATTCAGCCTATCTGGCTATACCCCTAAATGAGAGACCTACAATAAAATTGTTAATTAATGGAAAAGAATTTGAAGGGATAATGGATTCGGGAGCAGACAAAAGCATTATTTCACTCCATTGGTGGCCGAAGTCTTGGCCCACTGTTGTTTCATCTCATTCTCTACAAGGTCTTGGATACCAGTCCTCTCCTGCCATCAGTGCCTCAGCCTTAACCTGGCGGGATGCTGAAGGCAAACAGGGATGTTTTACCCCCTATGTGTTGCCACTCCCTGTAAATTTATGGGGACGAGATGTGTTACAAGCCATGGGCATGACCCTAACTAATGAATACTCCCCCCAGGCATCAGCCATTATGGCAAAGATGGGGTATACAAATGGTAGAGGCTTGGGTAGGCAAGAACAAGGCAGAATAAAACCCATTACACAACACGGAAATCGGGGTAGAAAAGGACTGGGTTTTATTTAGGGGCCGTTGAGGCTTCACGACCCATACCATGGAAAACAGAGGAGCCGTTATGGGTCTCTCAATGGCCTCTATCCTCTGAAAAATTAGAGGCTGTCACAAGATTAGTGCAAGAACAGGAACGGCTGGGGCATCTAGAGCCTTCTACCTCCCCATGGAATACACCAATTTTTGTTATTAAGAAGAAATCTGGGAAGTGGAGATTACTCCACGACCTGCGGGCCATTAACAATCAGATGCATCTTTTTGGCCCTGTTCAAAGAGGCCTTCCTTTGCTTTCTGCACTTCCTCAAGATTGGAAGCTTATTATTATAGATATTAAGGATTGTTTCTTCTCTATTCCACTTTACCCACGGGATAGACCAAGGTTTGCCTTCACTATCCCTTCTCTTAATCATATGGAACCAGACAAGAGATTTCAGTGGAAGGTACTGCCGCAAGGCATGGCCAATAGCCCAACAATATGTCAGCTATATGTGCAGGAGGCTTTGGAGCCAATTAGGAAGCAATTTACATCTTTAATCGTTATCCATTATATGGACGATATTCTTATTTGTCACAAAGAGTTAGATGTTTTACAAAAGGCTTTTCCCATGCTGGTGGCTGAATTAAAACAGTGGGGATTAGAGATTGCCTCAGAAAAGGTTCAAATTGCAGATACAGGGCTCTTTTTGGGCTCAAAGATTACTCCCAAAAATATAGTTCCTCAGAAAATAGAAATTCGCAAAGACCACTTACAAACATTAAATGATTTTCAGAAACTTCTGGGAGATATAAATTGGTTGAGGCCCTTTTTAAAAATTCCATCTGCTGATCTAAAACCCCTCTTCGATCTCCTGGAGGGTGAGCCTCATATCTCCTCACCCAGAAAATTTACCCCTGCCGCCCACCGAGCCTTACAGATGGTGGAAGAGGCCTTACAGGAAGCACAATTACAACGAATTGAGGAGTCACTACCTTTTAATCTGTGTGTTTTTAAGACAGCTCAATTGCCAACTGCAGTCCTGTGGCAACATGGACCATTACTTTGGATTCATCCAAATGCTTCCCCTGCTAAGATTATTGACTGGTACCCTGATGCTGTTGCACAGCTCGCGCTTCGCGGAATAAAAGCAGCTGTTACACATTTTGGCAGGGATCCTGATTCCTTGATTGTGCCTTATACTGCTGCACAAGTTCAGACCTTGGCAGCCACATCTAGTGATTGGGCAGTTTTAGTTACTTCCTTTTCAGGACAAATTGATAATCATTTTCCAAAGCATCCAATTTTACAGTTTGCCCTAAACCAGGCTATAGTGTTTCCACAAGTGACAGCTAAAGACCCACTCCCAGATGGGACTGTGGTGTACACTGATGGATCAAAAACTGGTATGGGAGCTTATGTGGTCAAGGATAGGGTTATATCTAAACAATATAATGAAACTTCACCTCAAGTTGTAGAATGTCTGATAGTACTGGAGGTTCTTGAGGCTTTTCCAGGACCCCTCAATATTGTATCAGATTCCTCTTATGTGGTTAATGCAGTTAATCTCCTTGAGATAGCTGGAATAATAAGATCCTCCAGCAGAGTTGCTAACATCTTTCAGAAGATACAAGCTGCCTTGTTAAATAGGAGATTTCCTGTTTTCATTACCCATGTCCGAGCACATTCTGGACTCCCAGGTCCCATGTCCTTAGGGAATGACTTAGCGGACAAGGCTACAAAGCTGGTGGCCGCTGCCTTGTCTACCCATGCACAAGCAGCAAAAGAATTCCATAAGCGCTTTCATGTGACGGCTGAGACCTTGCGCCGTCGTTTTGCTCTATCCAGGAAAGAGGCTAGGGAAATTGTTACTCAATGCCAGAATTGCTGCGAATTCTTACCTACTCCCCACATGGGAATAAACCCACGTGGCATTAGACCATTGCAGATGTGGCAGATGGATGTTACTCATATTCCCTCTTTTGGAAGGCTTCAATATGTTCATGTTTCTGTTGACACCTGTTCTGGCGTAATGTTTGCCACACCCCTAACAGGGGAAAAGGCCTCATATGTGATTCAACATTGCCTTGAGGCCTGGAGTGCTTAGGGAAAACCCAGAATTTTAAAAACAGACAATGGACCAGCATATACCTCTCAAAAATTCCGACAGTTTTGTCGGCAAATGGATGTTACCCATCTAACTGGCCTACCTTATAACCCTCAAGGACAGGGCATTGTGGAACGTGCCCATCGTACACTCAAATCATATCTGATTAAACAAAAGGGGAGTATTGAGGATGTTCTACCCTCGGTACCAAGAGTTGCTGTATCCATGGCACTTTTTACCCTTAATTTCTTGAACTGTGATGCCCAAGGCCACACTGCGGCTGATCGCCACAGTTTAGAGCCTGATAGGCCAAAAGAAATGGTAAAATGGAAAGATGTCTTGACTGATCTCTGGAAAGGCCCGGATCCTATTCTTATAAGATCCAGGGGAGCTGTGTGTGTTTTTCCACAGGAGGAAGAAAACCCCCTGTGGATCCCTGAAAGACTCACTCGAAGAGCTCCTTCACAACTCCAGAATAAGAAGGATGGAGGCCAAGTGGGTGATGAAGACTCTCCTACTCGGGATGATGGTTCCTAGTATGATGGGAGAGTTACGGTGGGCCATCATGTCTACCTTCCCCCTACCGATGCCAGTGATGCAGAATGCCCAGGTGTTCCCTAGATTTTTCACAAATAATAGAGAGTTGGGGCTTGCCTTTTTGCCTTTAGATCCTCAGATACAGAGTTTTCAGGATGAGAGAACCTTGTCATTAGTAGGAAGCTTGTGCTTTACTGTGATTTCTTCATTAAAGGATAATTTTATTCATATGGATCCAGAAAGATCTAATGCTAATCCTTTTGAATTAATGGAAGCTGTACTGATCTTTCTCCTATGATAGTGAGAAGGGACAGATTACTTTTGATTGGAAAGGGGCATTAGGCAACAGTCTGAGTGAGGGACAGAGCTCTGGATCATCTGATTGGTCCTCCTCCAATGTTAAGTATACCCCTTTTAAGAGAACTAATTATTCAGCTGCCCTTTATTTGGGTTGTGAGTAATGATACCTTAGGTAAGAATCAGAAAGAAATAAATTGTTCTGCTTAGAATTGTTTTTATGCATTATGCTGGGATGCTATTAAGCACCCTTTTGCTTTGGTAATGCGCATGCCTCGATTTATTCCAGCTCCTGTTGAGGCGCCAAGTAATTTGAGTTTGTTTAGGGAAAAGCGAGATTTTTGGGATCTCTGCTATTATTGTGGGCCTGATAGCCACCGCCGCGGTTACTGCTTCGGTTACCGCCTCGGCCCTTGCACTTTCTGCCACTGTGCAGACAACTCAAACCATTAATGAACTATAGGCCACTGTGACCATGGTCCTAGATAAACAGGCCACTGCCAATTCTCAGATACAAGGAGGCCTGATGTTGGTAAACCAACAGATTAATTTGGTTCAGGAACAATTGGATATATTGTGGCAGATGGCCAAATTGGGATGTGAACAAAGTTGCCTGGCCTTTGTGTCACTTAGTACAATATGAGAATTTTACAAGAGCAGCTAACCTGTCAAAAGCTCTGTCTCAACATTTATTACAGAATTGGACTTTTGAGTTTGAGCAGACACTCCGTGAGTTGAGAATGGCGATCCTGCAAGTGAATTCGACGCATCTGGATCTTTCTCTGATGGAAGACCTCTCCCCCTGGATTTCATCTGCATTTTCTTATTTTAAGGAATGGGTGGGGGTAGGATCATTTAGCCTAGTTCTCTGCTGTGGAATAGTGTTGATGCTTTGGATGGTGTGTACGCTCAGAGCCCAAACAAAAGGAGAAAGTGGTGGTGGCACAAGCACTTGCTGCCTTAGAACACGGAGCATCCCCTGACATTTGGTTAACCATGTTAAAGCAATAGGTCGCTGGCCTCCCAGCTCTTGCACCCCACGAGGCTAGTCTCATTGCACGGGATAGAGTGGGTAGGCTTCAGCAGCCCAAGGAGTTGCAAGGCTAAGCACTGCACAGGAGAGGTCTGCGGTATAACGACTTTCTCCTGGGAGATAAGTCATCTTGCATGAAGGTTCTATGTCATGATCTCCTTCCCCCAGAAAAAGACATCGGACTGGTCAGGACTTCCTCTGGGGATAAGACCCTGGAGAGGAGCTTTGTACATGTTCCGAATTTGCACATGGGGATTTGACCTCTATCTCCACTCCAAAGTTGTGGGTGTCCTATTGCTTCAAAAATAAATGAATAGGGGAGATGTGAGGAGCCGCCCTCGCTATCGCTATTGCCGTTAGAAGATGGCGCTGACATCCACTGTCAGTTGGAGTTAACTGTCGCTGTCAGTTGGAGTTAACTGTCGCTGTCAGTTGGAGTTAACTGTCGCTGTCAGTTGGAGTTAACTGTCGCTGTCAGTTGGAGTTAACTGTCGCTGTCAGTTGGAGTTAACTGTCGCTGTCAGTTGGAGTTAACCGTTTAAACTGTGCCTCTCCCGTGACGTCATCTGGGGTGATGTGCAAACCACCAATCCCGGCTCTACACATCTCACTCGGAGCTCCTAGGCTTATATAAGGGGCTGGGTTTCTTAGCTTGGGGTCTCCCTCTAAGAAGCTGATCATCTATCTCTCAAGATGCATTAAAGCTTTACTGCAGAAGGATCCGAGTGTTCTGCGTCGTTCTTGCTGGCGAGACGGTAGCGCGGGACATCTGGTGCCGAAACCCGGGAACTCTTCAACATCGCCGGCGCCGCGGGAGACCCCTCGGAAAACGGGGCGGATTCAGAACTGCAGGGACGTAGGTTCAGAGAGGTATGCTTTATCCTGAACAACCCTTTTCTCGACTTTGGCCTTAGTTTGTCATCACCGTGGGACGGGTCAGTGGAGGCTTTGGTGCTAGTCCTGTTTGTCCTTCTCCTTCATCGTGGCTGGTGCTGACAGAACGGCGCTGTCCGTCTGGCGCTGTCCGTCTGGCGCTGTCCATCTGGCGCTGTCCATCTGGCGCTGTCAGTCTGGTGCTGTCAGTCTGGTGCTGTCAGTCTGGTGCTGTCAGTCTGGTAACGGAGTTGAGCGCGTTTTTTAGATAAGCTGTCAGCGCGATGGGGTCGTCACAGTCAGTGGTTACAGCCTTACAGACTGTGCTAAAACAAAGAGATCTTAAAATTGCACCACGAACACTTCAAAATTTTGTGAAGGAGGTAGATAGAGTGGCACCATGGTATGCTTGTTCCGGGTCCCTCACTGTGGCCTCATGGAACAAGCTAGGTAAAGAACTAGACAGGAAGCATGCAGAAGGAGATCTCTGCTTAGGTACCAAAGCCATTTGGAAGCTAGTTAAAAACTGCTTGGAGGATGAGGCCTGTCACCCTGCTATAATAGAAAGTCAGGGAACCTTAGAGGAAGTTCAGGATAGCATGTCAGAAACTGAACGGAGTGAGAGAATGGGAGCTCGCAAAAGAAAAGACATGTCTAAGAAAAAAGGCCCTCCCCAGGAAGTTAAGAAAGGGGAGAGAAAGAAGGGAGTTATCATTCACCCCTTAACAAATCTAAGAAAAAGAAAAAGCCAGAATCTAGTCTATACCCTGCAGTAGAGCTAGAAGCCTTGGAGCTAGATAATTCTGATTCTGACACTCTGGATTCTAGCGAAGAAGGTGGTCTAGAGGAGGAGGTGGCACGGTATGAGGAAAAAAGATATCACCCTGATAGACACCGGCCACTGAAAACAAAAATGAATGTGAGGCCACCGCCTATAAATCCGGCGGGCTCACGCCCCTCAGCGCCTCCGCCATATGAGCTTCGGCTGAATACTGGTACTGACTCCTTTTTACCTTTAGAGGAACGGAGAAAAATACAAATGGCTTTTCCAGTATTCGAGAATGTGGAAGGCGGAAGAGTACATACCCCCGTAGATTACAATCAAATTAAAGAATTGGCCGAATCCGTTCGTAATTATGGGGTCAATGCTAACTTTACCACATTACAGGTGGAAAGGCTTGCTAATTTTGCCATGACTCCCACTGACTGGCAAACGACAGTGAAAGCAGTGCTTCCCAACATGGGACAATACATGGAATGGAAGGCTCTCTGGTATGATGCAGCCCAGGCACAAGCTAGAGTTAATGCCACGGCTGAAGATGAGAATCAGAGGCAGTGGACATTTGAAATGCTGACAGGTCAGGGTCAACATGCCCTTAATCAAACCAACTACATCTGGGGCGTCTATGGTCAGGTGTCGGCCGCCGCTATTAAAGCATGGAAGGCCCTCACAAAAGGGGAGAGTCCAGTGGACACCTTACAAAGATTGTCCAAGGACCCCAAGAGCCATTTTCAGACTTTGTGGCCAGAATGACAGAGGCCGCCAGTCGCATCTTTGGTGATTCAGAACAAGCTATGCCCCTGATTGAGCAACTTGTCTATGAACAAGCAACCCAGGAATGTCGAGCGGCTATCGCCCCTCGCAAAAGCAAAGGTTTACAAGATTGGCTCAGAGTGTGCAGGGAGCTGGGGGACCCCTAACCAATGCAGGACTAGCTGCCGCCATTTTACAAACGCACAGGTATAGAGATTTATCTAATCGAAAAGCTTGTTTTAATTGTGGGAGAATGGGGCACCTTAAGAAAGATTGTCAAGCCCCTGAAAGAACAAGAGAATCGAAGCTTTGCTATCGTTGTGGTAAAGGTTATCATAGGGCTAGCGAATGCAGGTCAGTCCGGGATGTAAAAGGGAGGCTTCTGCCCCCTATTGAAGAATCCAAGGTACCCCAATCAAAAAACGGGTCACGGGGCCCATGGTCCCAGGGCCCTCAGAAATATGGGAACCAATTTCAGAAAAGCAATCAAGAGGAAGTAGAGGTTTCCGAGGAACCTCCGGAATGGACTTGCGTGCCGCCTCCGACTTCTTACTCATGCCCCAAATGAATGTTCAACCGGTCCCAGTCCATTCCCCTGGACCTTTGCCCCCTGCCACCATTGGGCTTATTCTGGGCCGTGGCTCCTTAACTTTACAGGGACTCATTATATATCCTGGGATTGTTGACCCATATCATAAAGAGGAGATTCAAGTTCTCTGTTCTAGCCCTCGGGGTGTATTTTCTATAAAGCAGGGAGATAGAATTGCACAACTGGTGTTGCTGCCCTCCCTCGGGGATGGAGAAACCTACACTTTACAAAAAAGGGCTATGGGATCTTCTGGAAGTGATTCAGCCTATCTGGCTATACCCCTAAATGAGAGACCTACAATAAAATTGTTAATTAATGGAAAAGAATTTGAAGGGATAATGGATTCGGGAGCAGACAAAAGCATTATTTCACTCCATTGGTGGCCGAAGTCTTGGCCCACTGTTGTTTCATCTCATTCTCTACAAGGTCTTGGATACCAGTCCTCTCCTGCCATCAGTGCCTCAGCCTTAACCTGGCGGGATGCTGAAGGCAAACAGGGATGTTTTACCCCCTATGTGTTGCCACTCCCTGTAAATTTATGGGGACGAGATGTGTTACAAGCCATGGGCATGACCCTAACTAATGAATACTCCCCCAGGCATCAGCCATTATGGCAAAGATGGGGTATACAAATGGTAGAGGCTTGGGTAGGCAAGAACAAGGCAGAATAAAACCCATTACACAACACGGAAATCGGGGTAGAAAAGGACTGGGTTTTATTTAGGGGCCGTTGAGGCTTCACGACCCATACCATGGAAAACAGAGGAGCCGTTATGGGTCTCTCAATGGCCTCTATCCTCTGAAAAATTAGAGGCTGTCACAAGATTAGTGCAAGAACAGGAACGGCTGGGGCATCTAGAGCCTTCTACCTCCCCATGGAATACACCAATTTTTGTTATTAAGAAGAAATCTGGGAAGTGGAGATTACTCCACGACCTGCGAGCCATTAACAATCAGATGCATCTTTTTGGCCCTGTTCAAAGAGGCCTTCCTTTGCTTTCTGCACTTCCTCAAGATTGGAAGCTTATTATTATAGATATTAAGGATTGTTTCTTCTCTATTCCACTTTACCCACGGGATAGACCAAGGTTTGCCTTCACTATCCCTTCTCTTAATCATATGGAACCAGACAAGAGATTTCAGTGGAAGGTACTGCCGCAAGGCATGGCCAATAGCCCAACAATATGTCAGCTATATGTGCAGGAGGCTTTGGAGCCAATTAGGAAGCAATTTACATCTTTAATCGTTATCCATTATATGGACGATATTCTTATTTGTCACAAAGAGTTAGATGTTTTACAAAAGGCTTTTCCCATGCTGGTGGCTGAATTAAAACAGTGGGGATTAGAGATTGCCTCAGAAAAGGTTCAAATTGCAGATACAGGGCTCTTTTTGGGCTCAAAGATTACTCCCAAAAATATAGTTCCTCAGAAAATAGAAATTCGCAAAGACCACTTACAAACATTAAATGATTTTCAGAAACTTCTGGGAGATATAAATTGGTTGAGGCCCTTTTTAAAAATTCCATCTGCTGATCTAAAACCCCTCTTCGATCTCCTGGAGGGTGAGCCTCATATCTCCTCACCCAGAAAATTTACCCCTGCCGCCCACCGAGCCTTACAGATGGTGGAAGAGGCCTTACAGGAAGCACAATTACAACGAATTGAGGAGTCACTACCTTTTAATCTGTGTGTTTTAAGACAGCTCAATTGCCAACTGCAGTCCTGTGGCAACATGGACCATTACTTTGGATTCATCCAAATGCTTCCCCTGCTAAGATTATTGACTGGTACCCTGATGCTGTTGCACAGCTCGCGCTTCGCGGAATAAAAGCAGCTGTTACACATTTTGGCAGGGATCCTGATTCCTTGATTGTGCCTTATACTGCTGCACAAGTTCAGACCTTGGCAGCCACATCTAGTGATTGGGCAGTTTTAGTTACTTCCTTTTCAGGACAAATTGATAATCATTTTCCAAAGCATCCAATTTTACAGTTTGCCCTAAACCAGGCTATAGTGTTTCCACAAGTGACAGCTAAAGACCCACTCCCAGATGGGACTGTGGTGTACACTGATGGATCAAAAACTGGTATGGGAGCTTATGTGGTCAAGGATAGGGTTATATCTAAACAATATAATGAAACTTCACCTCAAGTTGTAGAATGTCTGATAGTACTGGAGGTTCTTGAGGCTTTTCCAGGACCCCTCAATATTGTATCAGATTCCTCTTATGTGGTTAATGCAGTTAATCTCCTTGAGATAGCTGGAATAATAAGATCCTCCAGCAGAGTTGCTAACATCTTTCAGAAGATACAAGCTGCCTTGTTAAATAGGAGATTTCCTGTTTTCATTACCCATGTCCGAGCACATTCTGGACTCCCAGGTCCCATGTCCTTAGGGAATGACTTAGCGGACAAGGCTACAAAGCTGGTGGCCGCTGCCTTGTCTACCCATGCACAAGCAGCAAAAGAATTCCATAAGCGCTTTCATGTGACGGCTGAGACCTTGCGCCGTCGTTTTGCTCTATCCAGGAAAGAGGCTAGGGAAATTGTTACTCAATGCCAGAATTGCTGCGAATTCTTACCTACTCCCCACATGGGAATAAACCCACGTGGCATTAGACCATTGCAGATGTGGCAGATGGATGTTACTCATATTCCCTCTTTTGGAAGGCTTCAATATGTTCATGTTTCTGTTGACACCTGTTCTGGCGTAATGTTTGCCACACCCCTAACAGGGGAAAAGGCCTCATATGTGATTCAACATTGCCTTGAGGCCTGGAGTGCTTAGGGAAAACCCAGAATTTTAAAAACAGACAATGGACCAGCATATACCTCTCAAAAATTCCGACAGTTTTGTCGGCAAATGGATGTTACCCATCTAACTGGCCTACCTTATAACCCTCAAGGACAGGGCATTGTGGAACGTGCCCATCGTACACTCAAATCATATCTGATTAAACAAAAGGGGAGTATTGAGGATGTTCTACCCTCGGTACCAAGAGTTGCTGTATCCATGGCACTTTTTACCCTTAATTTCTTGAACTGTGATGCCCAAGGCCACACTGCGGCTGATCGCCACAGTTTAGAGCCTGATAGGCCAAAAGAAATGGTAAAATGGAAAGATGTCTTGACTGATCTCTGGAAAGGCCCGGATCCTATTCTTATAAGATCCAGGGGAGCTGTGTGTGTTTTTCCACAGGAGGAAGAAAACCCCCTGTGGATCCCTGAAAGACTCACTCGAAGAGCTCCTTCACAACTCCAGAATAAGAAGGATGGAGGCCAAGTGGGTGATGAAGACTCTCCTACTCGGGATGATGGTTCCTAGTATGATGGGAGAGTTACGGTGGGCCATCATGTCTACCTTCCCCCTACCGATGCCAGTGATGCAGAATGCCCAGGTGTTCCCTAGATTTTTCACAAATAATAGAGAGTTGGGGCTTGCCTTTTTGCCTTTAGATCCTCAGATACAGAGTTTTCAGGATGAGAGAACCTTGTCATTAGTAGGAAGCTTGTGCTTTACTGTGATTTCTTCATTAAAGGATAATTTTATTCATATGGATCCAGAAAGATCTAATGCTAATCCTTTTGAATTAATGGAAGCTGTACTGATCTTTCTCCTATGATAGTGAGAAGGGACAGATTACTTTTGATTGGAAAGGGGCATTAGGCAACAGTCTGAGTGAGGGACAGAGCTCTGGATCATCTGATTGGTCCTCCTCCAATGTTAAGTATACCCCTTTTAAGAGAACTAATTATTCAGCTGCCCTTTATTTGGGTTGTGAGTAATGATACCTTAGGTAAGAATCAGAAAGAAATAAATTGTTCTGCTTAGAATTGTTTTTATGCATTATGCTGGGATGCTATTAAGCACCCTTTTGCTTTGGTAATGCGCATGCCTCGATTTATTCCAGCTCCTGTTGAGGCGCCAAGTAATTTGAGTTTGTTTAGGGAAAAGCGAGATTTTTGGGATCTCTGCTATTATTGTGGGCCTGATAGCCACCGCCGCGGTTACTGCTTCGGTTACCGCCTCGGCCCTTGCACTTTCTGCCACTGTGCAGACAACTCAAACCATTAATGAACTATAGGCCACTGTGACCATGGTCCTAGATAAACAGGCCACTGCCAATTCTCAGATACAAGGAGGCCTGATGTTGGTAAACCAACAGATTAATTTGGTTCAGGAACAATTGGATATATTGTGGCAGATGGCCAAATTGGGATGTGAACAAAGTTGCCTGGCCTTTGTGTCACTTAGTACAATATGAGAATTTTACAAGAGCAGCTAACCTGTCAAAAGCTCTGTCTCAACATTTATTACAGAATTGGACTTTTGAGTTTGAGCAGACACTCCGTGAGTTGAGAATGGCGATCCTGCAAGTGAATTCGACGCATCTGGATCTTTCTCTGATGGAAGACCTCTCCCCCTGGATTTCATCTGCATTTTCTTATTTTAAGGAATGGGTGGGGGTAGGATCATTTAGCCTAGTTCTCTGCTGTGGAATAGTGTTGATGCTTTGGATGGTGTGTACGCTCAGAGCCCAAACAAAAGGAGAAAGTGGTGGTGGCACAAGCACTTGCTGCCTTAGAACACGGAGCATCCCCTGACATTTGGTTAACCATGTTAAAGCAATAGGTCGCTGGCCTCCCAGCTCTTGCACCCCACGAGGCTAGTCTCATTGCACGGGATAGAGTGGGTAGGCTTCAGCAGCCCAAGGAGTTGCAAGGCTAAGCACTGCACAGGAGAGGTCTGCGGTATAACGACTTTCTCCTGGGAGATAAGTCATCTTGCATGAAGGTTCTATGTCATGATCTCCTTCCCCCAGAAAAAAGACATCGGACTGGTCAGGACTTCCTCTGGGGATAAGACCCTGGAGAGGAGCTTTGTACATGTTCCGAATTTGCACATGGGGATTTGACCTCTATCTCCACTCCAAAGTTGTGGGTGTCCTATTGCTTCAAAAATAAATGAATAGGGGGAGATGTGAGGAGCCGCCCTCGCTATCGCTATTGCCGTTAGAAGATGGCGCTGACATCCACTGTCAGTTGGAGTTAACTGTCGCTGTCAGTTGGAGTTAACCGTTTAAACTGTGCCTCTCCCGTGACGTCATCTGGGGTGATGTGCAAACCACCAATCCCGGCTCTACACATCTCACTCGGAGCTCCTAGGCTTATATAAGGGGCTGGGTTTCTTAGCTTGGGGTCTCCCTCTAAGAAGCTGATCATCTATCTCTCAAGATGCATTAAAGCTTTACTGCAGAAGGATCCGAGTGTTCTGCGTCGTTCTTGCTGGCGAGACGGTAGCGCGGGACACTTCTAGCATAAGGGGTGGCTCCAACCTCTCAATTCTGATAAAGTTATGCATCTTTCTCTTTAAGGGTACGAGTTAAGGGCATTTGTCTTCCTATATCACAGTTCCAGACAAGAAGTGTATTAACTCACTTTAAAATTAGCAAAATAAATATCTTTCAGGTATCCCTCCATTTCTTGATGTTCATTCATTACAGATGCTGTCAGTTTGGCAAGGAAGAATAACCATCAACACTATTAATGAAAAAAGCTATGTTTATACAATCTCACAAGAGCTGAACAAACAAAAGAACAAGGGATTTTCCATGGTGAATTGGAAAATAACACTGGATGAGTCTGGATCACACTGGACATACTGTGAGTTAGAAATCAGCCAAACCTATATTGATCTTCTGGCAAAGGATAGCCAGACTACGGTCCACAGCCCCAGAGAAACTAGGAAACCATGAGAACCCTAGGATAGGCATACATGGACCTCTGAAGAAGGGGTAAAGAGAAGAGTCCCTGAGTAAATTCAGAGGCCGGGGGGAAGAAAGATAGGAGAGAGAAGAGGAGAGAAGGGGAGAGGAGAACATGAGGGATAAGGAAGGATGAGTTGGGGGAAGAACAGAGAAAGACAGCAAGGAAAAGGGTACCTTAATAGAGGGAGCTGTTATTGGCTTAACCAGAAATCATGCACTAGGGAAATATCTGTGACTC
>NW_024433368.1:0-515 GCF_017639785.1 Mesocricetus auratus | reverse complement strand
GGCAACCTATGGGGCCCTGAGCAGTAGATCAGAGTTTATCCTTGGAATACAAACATATATCGTGCACCCTTAGCACAAAGAGGGATGCTCTCTCAGCCTGGACCCTTAGGGGAGTGCCTGGACCCTACCTTGAGTGAAATGACAGATTCTAGATATCACCTATGTGGGAGGAATTGGCAATAGGGTGGGAGGCTGGGGGGGATAGTGGGGCGCGGGAGGAGGGGAGGGAGAAGGAACTGGGATTGACATGTAAAACAAGCTATTTAAAATTAAAATAAAAACTTTAATAAAGAACAAGAATATTACTAATCTGAATCAAAATTAGGAAGCACAGAAGAGGAGGTAACATATTTGGCTATGGAATTGCCAAATTGACTTGGATCACTTTGTAATTCTCTACAATGTTCTAGTACTTTACTTGTTTATGTTTCCTGACACACTTCTTTTATGATGATTTTTTTCAAGAGTCTTTTATGTCTGACATAATGCAGTTTACACCTATCTCCTCAAACAGA
>NW_024433367.1:0-6175 GCF_017639785.1 Mesocricetus auratus | reverse complement strand
GAGCCAGGGAGACCAGGGGAGTAGCTGTTCCGGATCTGGTACAACAGGACCCAGCATAGGGTACAGGGGACCAGGTAGGAGGCTAAGCGCCCCAGATTCCTGTTCTTCTTCTCTACCCACGGACCAGCATTTGGACAAGGTATAGAAGAACCACCAGATTACTGGACTTACTAGCACCCACCAAAAGGGAACTCTGGTCCCCAGACCAGGAAGGGGCTCTTTCTGCACCCACTAGAAGAAGAGATGGGAAAGAGACAATACAAAAACACAGTCAGCAACAGAAAAACAAATATGACACCGCCAGATTCTAGAGACTCCACACCAGCAAGACCCCAATATTCCAACGCGAAGGAAGCAGAAGAAAACGACCTTAAAAGCACTTTCATGAAAATGATAGAGGCCCTAAAAGAGGATATTGGAAAATCCCTCAAAGAAATGGAAGAAAAACAAACCAAAAATGCAAGAATTGGAAGAAAAAACAAACCAAAAAAGGCACGAAATGGAAGAAGAAATGAAGCAAAAAATGCAAGAAATGGAAGAAAAAGCAAAGCAAAAAATGCAAGAATTAGAAGAAGAAACATACCAAAAAAGGCAGGAAATGGAAGAAGAAACAAAGCAAAAAATGCAAGAAATGGTAGAAAAAACAAAGCAAAAAATGAAAAAAATGGAGGAAGAAACAAACCAAAAAAGGCAGGAAATGGAAGAAGAAACAAAGCACAAAATCCAAGAAATGGAACAAAAAGCAAACCAAAAAATGCAAGAAATGGAAGAAAGAACAAACCAAAAAATTCATAAAAGGCAACAAACGGACGAACAGATAAACAGAAAATTGCAAGAAGCAATGCAAACGCTGCAAGGGTTGAAAACTGAAATAGAGACACTAAAAAAAACACAATCTGAAGAAAGGCAGAAAATAGAAAAGCTGGACAAACAGTCAGGCACTACCAATACAAGCATTATCAACAGAATAGAAGAGATGGAAGAGAGAATCTCAAGTGTTGAAGATACATTAGGAGAAATGGATTTATCAACCAAAGGAAACCTTAAATCCAACAAATCCTTAACACAAAACATCCAGGAATTATGGGACACCATGAAAAGACCAAACCTAAGAATAATAGGTATAGAAGAAGGAGAAGAAATCCACCTCAAAGGGGCAGAAGGCATATTCAACAAAATCATAGAAGAAAACTTTCCCAACCTTAAGAAAGACATGCCAATGAAGGTACAAGAAGCCTACAGAACACCAAATAGAGTGGACCACAAAAAACATCCCCACGCCACATAATAATCAAGACCCCAAACATACAGAATAAAGAAAGAATATTAAGAGCAGCTAAGGAAAAAGGTCAAGTAACATATAAAGGCAGACCTATCAGAATTACACCTGATTTCTCCATGGAAACTCTGAAAGCCAGAAGGTCCTGGATAGATATTCTACCTACACTAAGAGACCATGGATGCCAGCCCAGACTACTATACCCGGCAAAGCTCTCAATCACTATAGACGGAGAAAAAAAGATATTCCATGACAAAACTAGATTCAACCAATATGTGTCCACTAACCCAGCCCTACAGAAAATTTTGGAAGGAAAACTCCAACCCAAAGAAGCTAACTACAACCAGAAAAACATAAGCATTAGAGAATCCCTCTCTACCAACAGCCAAAAGAACAAAGGGGTTAAATTCCACCCATAATTCCAACAACAACATCCATCGCAAATCGAAGAAGGATGAGCAATCAATGGTCATTAATATCCCTCAATATTAACGGCCTTAACTCACCCATAAAAAGACACAGACTAGCAGAATGGATTCGAAGACAGAACCCTTCCTTCTGCTGCATACAAGACACACACCTCACCCTCAAAGACAGACATTACTTGAGAGTTAAAGGTTGGGAAAAAATTTTTCAATCAAATGGACCCAAGAAACAAGCAGGGGTAGCAATCCTAATATATAACAAACTAGACTTTAAAATAAAATCAATCAAAAGAGATGAAGGAGGTCATTACATACTCATCACAGGTGAAACCCACCAAGATGAAGTGTCTATCCTGAACATCTATGCTCCCAATACAAAGGCATCCACATTCGTTAAAGAAACATTATTAGAACTTAAATCTCATCTAAAGCCCCACACAGTTATAGTGGGAGATTTCAACACACCACTCTCACCACTAGACAAGAATACCAGACAGAAACTCAACAAAGAAGCAAAGGGTCTAATAGAAGTAATGACCCAACTGGGATTAACAGATATCTATAGAACATTTCATCCACATAAAAAAGAATATACATTCTTCTCACCACCACATGGAACCTTCTCAAAAATCGACCACATACTTGGCAACATATCAAACCTCAGCAGCTACAAAAAAATTGGAATAACTCCATGCATCTTATCAGACCACCGTGCCTTAAAATTAGAATTCAACAACAACACAAATTGCAGAAAACCTACAACCTCATGGAAATTGAATAATGCTCAACTGCACCATCCCTGGGTCAAAGAGGAAATAAAAAAAGAAATCAAAGACTTCCTCGAATTCAATGAGAATGAAGACACAACATACCCAAACCTATGGGACATTTTGAAAGAAGTTCTACGGGGGAAGTTCATAGCACTAAGTGCTCACATGAAGAAACAGGAAAACAGTTATACCAGAGAATTAACATCACAGCTAAAAGCTCTAGAACACAAAGATGCAAACTCCCCCAGGAGGAGTAGACGCCAGGAAATAATCAAATTGAGGGCTGAAACCAACAAAGTAGAAACCAGGAAAACAATACAAAGAATCAATGCAACGAAGAGTTGGTTCTTTGAGAAAATCAACAAGATAGACAAACCTTTGTCCAAACTTACCAAACAGCAGAGAGTGAACACGCAAATTAACAAAATCAGAAATGAAAAGGGGGACATAACAACAGAATCTGAGGAAATCCAGAGGATCATTAGGTCATACTTTGAAAACCTGTACTCCACAAAATTCGAAAATTTAAAGAAAATGGATGACTTCCTGGACAGCTATCATTTGCCAAAACTAAATCAAGAACAGATAAGCAATTTAAATAGACCTATAACACCTATGGAAATAGAAGCTGTCATCAAAAGTCTCCCAACCAAAAAAGTCCAGGTCCAGATGGCCTCAGTGCAGAATTCTACCACAAATTCAAAGAACAGCTTATACCAATTCTTCTCAAAGTGTTCCACACAATAGAAGCAGAAGGGTCTTTGCCAAACTCTTTCTATGAGGCTTCAATAACCTTGATCCCCAAGCCACACAAAGATACAACCAAGAAAGAGAACTTCAGACCAATATCCCTCATGAACATTGATGCAAAAATACTCAATAAAATACTGGCAAATCGGATCCAAGAACACATCAAAACAATCATTCACCACGATCAAGTAGGTTTCATCCCAGGGATGCAGGGATGGTTCAACATACGAAAATCCATCAACGTAATCCACCATATAAATAAGCTGAAAAACAAAAATCACATGATCATCTCACTAGATGCTGAAAAAGCCTTTGACAAAATCCAACACCCCTTCATGATAAAGGTCTTGGAGAGATCTGGGATAACAGGGACATACTTAAACATAATAAAAGCCATATACAGTAAACCAACAGCCAACATCAAACTAAATGGACAGAAACTCAACGCAATTCCTCTAAAATCAGGAACAAAACAAGGCTGTCCACTCTCTCCATACCTTTTCAACATGGTACTTGAAGTTCTAGCTATTGCCATACGACAACAAAGGGGGATCAAGGGGATACAAATTGGGAAGGAAGAAGTCAAACTTTCACTGTTTGCAGACGATATGATAGTTTACATCAATGACCCAAAGAACTCTACCAGGGAACTCTTACAGCTGATTAACACCTTCAGCAAAGTGGCAGGTTACAAGATCAACTCAAGAAAGTCAGTAGCCCTACTATATACAGATGATAAAAGGGCTGAAAGAGAAATCAGAGAAACATCACCCTTTACAATTGCCACAAACAACATAAAATACCTTGGGGTAACGCTAACCAAACAAGTGAAAGACCTGTATCGTAAGAACTTTGAATCTTTAAAGAAAGAAATTAAGGAAGCCCTCAGAAAATGGAAAGATCTCCCATGCTCTTGGATAGGTAGGATCAATGTAGTAAAAATGGCAATCCTGCCAAAAGCAATCTACAGATTCATTGCAATCCCCATTAAAATCCCAGCACAATTCTTCACAGACCTTGAAAGAACAATAATCAATTTTGTATGGAAAAACAAAAGACCCAGGATAGCCAAAACAACCCTGTTCAACAAGGCAACGTCCAGAGGCATTACTATCCCTGACCTCAAGCTCTATTATAGAGCTATAGTCCTGAAAACAGATTGGTATTGCCACAAAAATAGACAGGCAGACCAATGGATTCGAATTGAAAATCCGGGTATTAACCCACACACGTACGAACATCTGATCTTTGACAAAGAAGCTAAAAATATACAATGGAATAAAGAAAGCATCTTCAACAAATGGTGCTGGCATAATTGGAGACTGGCATGTAGAAGAATGCGGATCCATCCATGTTTATCGCCATGCACAAAACTTAAGTCCAAATGGATCAAAGACCTCAACATAAATCCAGCCACACTGAACCTCTTAGAAGAGAAAGTGGGTGGTACCCTTGAACGAATTGGTACAGGAGACAGCTTCCTGAACATAACACCAGTAGCACAGACAGTGAGATCAACAATTAATAAATGGGACCTACTGAAACTGAAAAGCTTCTGTAAGGCAAAGGACACAGTCAGCAAGACAAAAAGGCAGCCCACAGAATGGGAAAAAATATTCACTAATCCCACATCTGACAGAGGGTTGATCTCCAAAATTTACAAAGAACTCAAGAAGCAAGTCTCCAAAACAGCAAAGGACCCAATTAAGTAGTGGGCTGCAGAACTAAATAGAGAGTTTTCAATAGAGGAGTCTAAAATGGCTGAGAGGCACTTGAGAAAGTGCTCAACATCCTTAGCCATTCGGGAAATGCAAATCAAAGCAACTCTGAGATACCATCTCACTCCTGTCAGAATGGCTAAAATCAAAAACACCAATGACAATTTATGCTGGAGAGGATGTGGTGAAAGGGGGACACTCCTCCATTGCTGGTGGGAGTGCCAACTGGTTCAGCCACTTTGGAAAGCAGTATGGAGATTCCTCAGAAAAATGGGAATAAACCTACCACAAGACCCAGCAACTGCACTCTTAGGCATATATCCAAAAGATGCCCATTCATATAACAAAGATGTCTGTTCCACTATGTTCATAGCAGCTTTATTTGTAATTGCCAGAACTTGGAAGCAACCTAGATGTCCCTCACCCGAAGAGTGGATAGAGAAAATGTCGTACATCTACACAATGGAGTACTATTCAGCTGAAAAAAATAATGGAATCATGAGATTCGCAGGCAAATGGATGACACTAGAAGAAACCATCCTGAGTGAGGTAACCCAGTCACAAAAAGAGAAACATGGCATGTACTCTCTCATATATGGATTTTAGACATAGATCTGGGGAGTGCCAGCCTACAATCCTATGGCCAGAGAGTCTGGGAAACAGAAACTTCATTTACTGGCTGGTTAAGTACTGAGCTGAACTCAAGAAAGCCAGTATCAGAGAGGGAGGACTGATGATCAAAGGGATTAAGACTGGGCTGGTTGAACCCCCAGAAACAGCTGACCAGACAAAGGTTAACTCTTGAATCCCAGGCATCAGCCTGGGAATCCAGCATGGGACTGATCAAGACCCCCTGAATCGGGGTGTCAGTGAGGAGGCCTAGGTAATCTATTGAGCCTTGGACAGCAGATCAGTACCCATCCCAAGTATACACACGGTCTCTGGACTCCCATAGAACAATGTGAGGTGCACTCTCACACTGAACTCTTGGGGAAGGGTCTAGGCCCTGCCCTACATGAAATGACAGACTATGGACACCCCCATGGAGGGCCTCACCCTCCCTGGGGGAATGAGGGGATAACGGGGGGGGAAATGGGGGAGGGCACGGGAGGAGGGGAGGGAAAGGGAGAGGGACCTCGTCCTGACTTGTGAAGCAACCTTGTTTCTTATCTAAATTTAAAATGGAAAATAAAAAAATATTAATAAAAAAAATAAAAAATAAAAATAAAAAAG